>NC_069508.1:163064961-163167461 GCF_027579735.1 Bombina bombina | reverse complement strand
GATGTAAACAAAGCCAAATGGGTACTCACATTTATCCCAAGTACACTTATGTACTGTAGAAGCAGACCGGTAACTTGGGGTGTACCAGCTAACCCTCTCCAGGCAGATTGGAACCAATGCAGGTGTGTCTTGACTCTTGGCCCACTCAGTGAGTGGTAAGTACCAAACCGTGGAGTGTCAGGTACAGTAGCTGTGATACTCAATAAGGTGCTGAACCAGTACATAAGTGTACTTGGGCTAAATGTGAGTACCCATTTGGCTTTGCTTACATCTGATCATCTCATTTAATATGCTGATATACACATGATGCACCCCTGTTTTCTATTTTCTTATATAGTTTTATCCGGACAAATCTGTGAGGAGGAGAGCAGCCACCTTTCTTCATGGCTTATATCAAGTTGGATCATCCAGTCTCATCGGATTTCCCATTTCTGAATACAAGCCCAGCACTCCTATTGGGACTTATCTGTTGGGACTTTCATCATCTAGGAATATTGGATGATATGGTTTGAAATATTATCGTTCAAATATTTGTTTTCTAATTTGTAAATTGTTTATTGCAATGGCTTTATATTATATTTGATACAGATCCTTAGAGCGCCCCATCAGTTACTGTTTCAAACCTGAGAGACTTGCGTATGTAGTGATTGTTGTCCAGGTCTGACGTGTAATTTATCTACTAGGACAAAGACATGCCTTGCTTTGGAATCCAAGAGGATTCTTTGACACAGCTGAGAGTAGTCCTTACACCATCGACGTAGCATGCAAAGTTGAAGCGGTCTCATGTGAAACCATGCAAAAGGAATAGCATCTGATGCTGCAATCATCCGACCAAACACGTTCATGCATTGAGCTACTGAAAGTCTGGAAATTAACTGAAGTCTTGCAGAGGTTGTCTGTAACTTTGATCTACTTTGATCTGTTAAATAATGTCCCATTGAGTCTATAATAAATCCAAGGAAAGAGATTCTAGTTTAAGGAGAAAGAGAACGCTTTGGAATATTGATTCTCCAACCATGATTGCAAAGAAAATACAGAAGTCTTTTGGTATTAGATACTGCTAAAGGTAAAGATGGAGCCTGAACCAATATATCTTCCAGGTATGACACCACTGAAATACTTTGAGCCCTTTTACAGACTAGAGTTCATAGAGCTTTCTTAAAAACTCTAGCTGTAGCTAGGCAAAACGGAAGAGCTACAAACTGAAAGTGATTATCGTGAAAGGCAAATCTTAGGAGCTGGTAATGGTCTTTCTTGATTGGTATAGGAGAGTAAGCATCCTTCAAACCTATCATGGACATATGTTGACCCAGTTTAAAGTTTTTAAATCCAGAATAGGCCTAAAAGTTCCCTAGTTCTTAATAGCAATAAACAGGTTGGTAAAAAAAAACCTTGGTCTTCTTCCAAAACTGGGACTGAGACTATTACTCCCATAGGTTCCAGATCTAATACAGACTGAAAAAAGGCTTTTGTTTTTACAGGGCCCTTTGGAACATGAGACAGAAGAAACTGTCCTTGAGGAGGCCTTGACTTGAAGCCTATTCTGAAATTCTGGGAAACCATGTTTAGAATGTAAATAAAGGTGAACAGTCCAGCACAACAGCCCACTGCACGCCAACCAGGTCTCCACCACCAAGACCAGACAATATCCAAAAATCCAAAAGAGGAAGGCAGCAATAGTGGACCCCACTATTGCTGCCTTCCTGTTTTGGATTTTTAAACCATGTTTAGAAACCATGGATCTTGAACAGACAGAGACCTGAAAAAAGCGTAATCTGCCCCCTACCAGAAGTGATCCTGGATCAGGGGAGCGCACCTTTATGCTGTTTTGGAAAAGGAGCATGGCTTTTTCGGCTGCTTGGTCTTGTTCCAACTGGGATTGGACTTCCAGGAAGGTCTAGAAGATTCCTGCTTTTGTGAGGAGGAGGAGAATTTTTGGTTCCTAAATTTACGAAAGGAACGAAAATGGCTAGTTGCTCTGTTCTTTCCCTTAGGCTTCTTGTCTTGAGGGAGAAAAGCTAATTTTCCTACAGTCACAATAGAAATAATGTAATCTAGACCAGGACCAAATAAAATCATTTCTTGAAAGGAAGAGATAAAAGTCTAACTTTTGACACCATGTCAGCTGACCATGACTTTAGCTAAAAAGCTCTTCTGGTCAGTAAAGTTAGCGCCATATTCTTTGCATTAATTCTGATTATGTCAACAATATTATCACAAATAAATGCATTATCTGACTTAAAGGGACATGAAACTCAATTTTTTTCTTTCATGATTCAGATAAAGCATGTGATTTAAAGCAATGTATTTAATTTGTTCTCTTGGTATACTTTGTTTAAAAATGATACCTAGGAAGGCTCAGGAGCTGTTGATTGGTGGCTGCACATATATGCATCATGTAATTGGCTCACCCAATGCATTCAATTAGATCCCAGTAGTGCATTGCTGCTTCTTTAACAAAGGATTCTAAGAGAATGAAGCAAATTAGATAGAAGTAAACTGGAAATTGTTTAAAATTGTATGCTCTTCCTGAATCATGAAAGAAAAATGTGGGGTTATGTCCCTTTAAGAAGGTTCAAACCAAGTTGAAATTCTTCATCCACAAAATCATTTGATAGTTGTTCAGATACATTGACACACCAAAGCGTGGAGGCCGCAGCTATGCAAACAATGCTAATAGCTTGTTTAAACAAGTAAGCCACTTGCAGAAAAGCCTTCCCATTTTCTGTCCATAGAATCCTTGAATTATGTACTATCCTTTAAGGAATAGTAGTTAGTTTAGCTAAAGTTGAAGTTGCAGCTTTGGGATAGTTTCCCAAAGCTCTACAAGAGAAGCCGATAAGGGAAAAATCCTTTAAAATTTTGAGGAAAACCAGGCTTGGCCTATTATTTAGTCATTATTTCTGTAATAGCCTCTGGAACAGGAAAAACCTCTGGAGATTTAAGAGTAAGTTTGAAATGAAATCCAATTGCTTGATATATTTTTTATCAGAGGGTTTAGGGTCCCGGACACCTGAAGATCCTCTGAGTGAAATAACATTATAATAATTTCAATAATATATAATTATTTAATTCCCGGCTCTTGGCAATAATCCCCCGCCCCCCCCCATTTTTAGTGGAACACAATGCACAGGTAAAACAGGCAACAATGCCCGTTGCTACCTAGTAAGTACCTCAGAAGAGCAGAGAAGATAGGCGGGAAAACTGGTTAACTACAGCACTGCCAAAACAATCTTCTAACTTCTAAACTACATTGCAAAGTATGAAGCGTGCTAACACATGTGTAAAAAGCCAGCACATTCTATACATAAGAAGCGCTCTCATATAGATTATAAATGACAGTTGAATTTCAAATGGAGCGCTAAAAAAAGCTGGTGTGCACTAATAGAGTAATAGCGTGGGCTTTCATAGCTCTAACCGAAATAAAAATTACTGTTGGACTTAAAAACTAAAAATTGTCATAAATATGCTAAAAAAAAAAACTTCTTCACAAATGAAATAAATTCACTAAAAGAATATTTAATGCCTGTTAATAGTTTTCACACAGTATAGCTAGACTATAATGTAATAAAAGTCTAGTGAATTTGTGGTAGTGTCTGTTTAATAAATTTTCTCTTGGCTATGATGTACTATACATTTTGTACCTGCTAATAGCCTGTGAGCTATGCGAGTGCAAAAAGGTGTCAACTTGCCTGACATGCACCCACTCTACCGTGCTTACCAGCTACATAAATGACTGCATCCAGTGCTGTGCAAGCCAAATCAGAGGATCTATGTGTGGAAGATATTGACGACCCAACAGGAGGAGGCTAAGGGACTGGTCTCCATGATACCTTTGACAGGTTTGTGACAAACTCCCATAGGGTGTAATTTTGTAACTACCCAATATTCCAATCTTCCCTCTGCCCACGTAGCAGCTCTCTAAGGTTGAAAATGGGCTTCAAATTTGTCTGAGGATCTCTCTCAGCGAAGAATCTGGAGCACCTCAATTCTTCAACTTCCTTTTGTGGAGGCAAAGATAAGATTGGCATACCAGAGAGGTGGAAGGGATTTAGTGCTCTTGGAGTTTTGGGAATCTTTGCCTCCACCTAGTGGCCAGGAGTTGAATCCCAGGAGTAACGGCCATGGGCTCTCATCACCTTTTGGAAAAAAATTAGATTTTTCCTATCTTTAACAGATAAAGATCACTATAGTTTACTTGTTAGAGGCTAAAAGTTATTAGCCCAGTGGGAATAAGTTACTAGTCTACAGATATGATTGTTGGCCAGATAGGTACTAACACTGTAATCAGGGAACTGTGATAGCAGCAGAGGAAAGGTGAGTAAATAGAGAACAACAGCAAGCGTGAGTGTGAGGGGAAGGGTAAACAGCCAGAGGAAGTGAGTAGCTAGTTGGTACAAGGACTGAGGATAAAAGCACCACAGAGGAAACATAAAGCAAGAAGCAAAGACTAATACAGATCAAGGTAAGAAGTAATTGCCAGAACATGACAACAGGAAGAGGTCAACGAAAGAGAGAACAGATACAGAAGGAAAAGGTACAGCTGGACAAACATATTAAAAGTCCCCAAAACAAGTGAGAAGGCAGTCGTGTAGAGCAAGAGGACAAGAAAACAGAGATAGAGTAAGGGAAGACAGAAACAGCCATAATAAATAATAATAAAAAAAATCATCATGAACAAGGAAGGAGAAAGCAAGAAAAAGGGGCCAGATAAGGAAGGAGACATAAAGAGAAAGAGAACCCAGGAGGGTCATTATAAAAAAAGATGAAAGACAGATAGAAAGCAAGATGGCAATGTGCCTTCTGGAACCCTGTGAACACCTACAGCCCAGGACTTGTCACATACTGATGGGAACTGCTGCATCTTACACAAGTCCATAAACACCAACAATCATTACAAGACAGTAGAGATTTACCTGTGCTACCTGTTGTGCCGTTGCTCACCAGTGTGCTGGGGGGTTGGGAGCTGTGCCACTGTCCATCGTGAGTGGAGTTGGGGACCCCCAGAGACCTGGCAGCAGGCTGAGCGAAGATGATACTGGGATCGTTGAGGTTCACGGCACTCTGATTAGTGGTGGAAGGGGTGCTGCTGCCAGATCTCACTGGGAAGGGAACACCACCGGGGTGAGGGGGCTTTCCCGAGGAGCAGCGTAGCATCTGGCCATGGATAGGCCAAGAGCTGTTTGGGATAGGGATCTGGGGCTGCAGAGGAAGTAACCCAAGGTTGTGCAGAGCAGAATAGTGAGTGGGGGGAGAGTGGGAAAAGTTAAATATGTTCCTTTGAACCTGGTGAGGATTCTGTGCAGGGGGCTTCTGCTGACTAATCAGCTTGCTCGGCGTGGATTGCGCCTGTGGGAAGGCCTGAGGCTGCGGAGAATAGGACGAGTGATGGGATTCCGACTAGAAGAAGAAAAATACAGTGCAATAAGTTAATTGGTTGCCGCACATCTCTCGTATGTGCACAATGATCAACAGGACCTTATGTTACTCACAGATTCTGAGGTATTCCGGGTACGGGACGGGAGCTCCACTTGTTGCAGTGGTTGAAGTACTGGTTGCTGAAGAATCTGAAGGAGCTGAGACGCTGAAACAGACAGATAATAATAATATTTATATATTTTTTTTAAATTCCTTGGAATAAAAAGACTGCTTTTATATTCATACTTTGGAGTCTGAAATCCTCTTTTTTTTGTAATAATAATAAATATATAATATATAATAATAGTAATAACAATAATTATCATTATTATAAGCAATAAATTATGTTTCATGTTTCCAACTACTCTCAACCAGTAGAGCTAAATGTGATATAATATAGCGTACAACAAAATTAGTTTTATCTACTTCAGATTTCATGATACATATTTTTCTTATTCTGCATATAGCAACGTACTGAGAATATGATCTTGAAAAAAAACTTAAATTTGCATTAAAAGGGAACATAAAGGTAAAATTAAGCAAGTGCAAGAGTTTGCAGCATATGAATCTGTAATTGGTTGAAGGCTGATAGACATGATAGGGGGCAGGGAAATGAAAGAAAATTTGAACATTTCAAAGAACAAATCTACTGCTTGTTTATTGCTTTGTCTTTCATGTACACAGGGAAGCAGCTACCGGAAAATCCTACACATCATGTATATTAGATATGGCGTCTATACGTTACCCATAAGGCTGTTATTCTTCTGCCGCATGGGATTGTTCTCAGGGCAGTCTCTTCTAAAGTGTCCCACATCTCCGCACATGAAACATCTCCTCTCTCTCGGATCTCTCTCCTCCTCTTTCAGATCCTTGTCATCATCTCTCTCATTCTCCTTCTTTTTAATCCTGCAGAGAGAAAACTTTTTAGCCCCTTTTTACAGTTTTTTTGGGGGGGATTTAAACATTTTTTAAATATTGTTTTTTCTATCTGCTGTCCCTTGTTCAGAGAAGAATTGCCTGGTATTTCAGGGCTGGACTGACCTTGTTAAGTGGGATCAGACTGATATACCTCAGGAATGTTCTGCTCTGTGAAAAGCACAATTGGCCTAAAAGAAGCTACTCCCAAGTGGTCCAACATTTGCACAAGTTTAAAAGTTTAAACATCTGCAGGATTGTCCTTTAATTTAAACATAGTGTTTTCTTTTCCCGCTGGCTGGAGTACTTTCGACACAATCTAGAAACCTCACTCAGATACATGCTACAGAGTGATTGTTTACTCAGTGCAGAAGATCATTTATATTCCTATTTAACTGTAGATCAGAAAAACATACTCAAGAGGATTTTCAAGGAGTTTGTCCCTGGACATATAATGCTAATAAGATAACCATTTGAAATGCTTATAAAACTTCCATGCAAAAAAATATATTTTAATGACCATTTAAAGGGACGCTAAACCCACATTTTTTCTTTTATGATTCAAATAGAGAATTTAATTTAAAAAAAAAAACATTCCAATTTACTTCTATTATCTAATTTGCTTCATTATTTAGATATCCTTTGTTGAAGAAATAGCAATACACATGGGTGAACCAATCACACAAGGTATCTATGTGCAGCCACCAATCAGCAGCTACTGAGCCTATCGAGATATGCTTTTCAGCAAAGAATATCAAGAGAATGAAGCAAATTAAATAATATAAGTAAATTAGAAAGTTGTTTAAAATGTCTTGCTCTTTCTTAATCATGAAAGAAAAAAAATGAGGTTTCATGTCCCTTTAATACTAAGTAACCCCATCCTCTCTCACCGCCGGCGCTTGGGACAGTCCTTCATATAGTGCCCAATCTTCCCACATACGCGACAGCATCTGTCATTTGGAGCCAGCTCCCCATCGGTCAGGACTTTAGAGTCAAAGAAGTACTCCTGTAAGTATTCAACAAGAATATCAATAAGTATGGGAGTCAAATAATTGATTTTATTGGAGCCAAAAGGAAAGAGTGCAGATACATACCGTTTATAAGCGATAAAGATTACTAGTGACTGGTATACATTGGCAGAGGCTAACAGATGAAGAACAGGTCAGTGTTCTCCCTAGAACCTATATAGGGCCAAATTACAAGTGGAGCGCTAGTTAGAGCTTACGCTAGAGTGCTAATTGTGCTAAAAGTAAAGTACTAGCGCTTGTCGGGTTACGCTGGTATTATGAGTTGAAAGTAAAAAGTCCAACAAGCCAAACAAGCGCAAACAGTTTACTTCTAGCGCAATTAGACTATCACGCAAACGATAACCTCTTCCGCCATTGAAGTCAATGAAGAAAAAAAAAGTTGAAAAAAACACCCTAATCCCATGCAAACCCGATCGCATGTTTTCATATGCACCTACATAAGTGTACTTTGTAATGTATTTTTGATCTGGTTTGTGACACTTTTATGTTTCGCAAAACAGTTAACCACAGCTCTGAAGTCGCGGTAATCATTCTAGCATCATTTGCAAATAAACCTGTGCACCAACGTTTGCAAAAACCCGAGCACAAACATTTGCGCTCCACTTGTAATCTGGTCTTTAATCGGTGCACCACCCAGCTGATTTTACTAAATTTCTGGCTAAAATGTAAGCCAATATTAAGATAAAATTAGCTAGTATTAAATATTTTTTAGGTTTGTTGCACAAAATATCTTATCAATTTATTTTACATGATGCAATTAATTTGTGCATTGAATAGCTTAAAGGGACATGAAACTCAAAATTTTTCTTTCATGGTTCAGATAGAAGATACAATTTTAAACAACTTTCTAATTTACTTCTATTTTCTAATTTGCTTCATTCTCTTGGAATCATTTGTTGAAGGAGCAGCAATGCACTAATGGTTTCTAACCGAACACATGGGTGAGCCAATCACAATCAATATATATATGCAGCCACCAATCAACAGCTAGAACCTAGCTTCTCTGCTGCTCCTGAGCGTGCCTAGATAAACCTTTCAGCAAAGGATAACAAGAGAAGGAAGCAAATTAAATAATAGAAGTAAATTGCAAAGTTGTTTAAAATTGTATTCTCTATCTGAACCATGGAAGAACATTTTTGGGTTTCATGTCCCTTTAAAGGACCAGTAAATACAGTAGATTTGCATAATCATGAAATGCATGATAAAGAGACATTTCAATAGCACTTAGTCTGAACTTCAAATCAGAAGTAGATTTTTTTTTTTTCCTGACAAATTTCAGTTAAGTCTATTTCTACTCCCCCTGTATCATGTGACAACCATCAGCCAATCACAAATGCATATACGTATATACTGTGAATTCTTGCACATGCGTATATTGCATGCATCCCTGAACAGTACTGAGGTAAGAAAGGTTAGTGTATATTGTATATATCCCTGAACAGTACTGAGGTAAGAAAGGTTAGCGTATATTGTATACATCCCTGAACAGTACTGAGGTAAGAAAGGTTAGCGTATATTGTATATATCCCTGAACAGTACTGAGGTAAGAAAGGTTAGTGTATAGTGTATACATCCCTGAACAGTACTGAGGTAAGAAAGGTTAGCGTATATTGTATATATCCCTGAACAGTACTGAGGTAAGAAAGGTTAGTGTATATTGTATACATCCCTGAACAGTACTGAGGTAAGAAAGGTTAGCGTATATTGTATATATCCCTGAACAGTACTGAGGTAAGAAAGGTTAGTGTATATTGTATACATCCCTGAACAGTACTGAGGTAAGAAAGGTTAGTGTATATTGTATATATCCCTGAACAGTACTGAGGTAAGAAAGGTTAGTGTATATTGTATACATCCCTGAACAGTACTGAGGTAAGAAAGGTTAGCGTATATTGTATACATCCCTGAACAGTACTGAGGTAAGAAAGGTTAGTGTATATTGTATATATCCCTGAACAGTACTGAGGTAAGAAAGGTTAGTGTATATTGTATATATCCCTGAACAGTACTGAGGTAAGAAAGGTTAGTGTATATTGTATACATCCCTGAACAGCACTGAGGTAAGAAAGGTTAGTGTATATTGTATACATCCCTGAACAGCACTGAGGTAAGAAAGGTTAGTGTATATTGTATATATCCCTGAACAGTACTGAGGTAAGAAAGGTTAGTGTATATTGTATACATCCCTGAACAGTACTGAGGTAAGAAAGGTTAGCGTATATTGTATATATCCCTGAACTGTACTGAGATAAGAAAGGTTAGTGTATATTGTATACATCCCTGAACAGTACTGAGGTAAGAAAGGTTAGCGTATATTGTATATATCCCTGAACAGTACTGAGGTAAGAAAGGTTAGTGTATATTGTATACATCCCTGAACAGTACTGAGGTAAGAAAGGTTAGTGTATATTGTATATATCCCTGAACAGTACTGAGGTAAGAAAGGTTAGTGTATATTGTATACATCCCTGAACAGTACTGAGGTAAGAAAGGTTAGTGTATATTGTATATATCCCTGAACAGTACTGAGGTAAGAAAGGTTAGTGTATATTGTATACATCCCTGAACAGTACTGAGGTAAGAAAGGTTAGTGTATATTGTATATATCCCTGAACAGTACTGAGGTAAGAAAGGTTAGTGTATATTGTATACATCCCTGAACAGTACTGAGGTAAGAAAGGTTAGCGTATGTTGTATACATCCCTGAACAGTACTGAGGTAAGAAAGGTTAGCGTATGTTGTATACATCCCTGGACAGTACTGAGGTAAGAAAGGTTAGTGTATATTGTATACATCCCTGGACAGTACTGAGGTAAGAAAGGTTAGCGTATATTGTACATATCCCTGAACAGTACTGAGGTAAGAAGGTTAGCGTATGTTGTATACATCCCTGGACAGTACTGAGGTAAGAAAGGTTAGTGTATATTGTATACATCCCTGAACAGTACTGAGGTAAGAAAGGTTAGTGTATATTGTATACATCCCTGAACAGTACTGAGGTAAGAAAGGTTAGTGTATATTGTATACATCCCTGAACAGTACTGAGGTAAGAAAGGTTAGCGTATATTGTATATATCCCTGAACAGTACTGAGGTAAGAAAGGTTAGTGTATATTGTATACATCCCTGAACAGTACTGAGGTAAGAAAGGTTAGTGTATATTGTATATATCCCTGAACAGTACTGAGGTAAGAAAGGTTAGTGTATATTGTATACATCCCTGAACAGTACTGAGGTAAGAAAGGTTAGTGTATATTGTATATATCCCTGAACAGTACTGAGGTAAGAAAGGTTAGTGTATATTGTATACATCCCTGAACAGTACTGAGGTAAGAAAGGTTAGTGTATATTGTATATATCCCTGAACAGTACTGAG
The DNA here is from genome assembly GCF_027579735.1 of Bombina bombina. Lineage (NCBI taxonomy): Eukaryota > Metazoa > Chordata > Amphibia > Anura > Bombinatoridae > Bombina > Bombina bombina. The sequence continues at coordinate 163,156,725 of NC_069508.1, read as the reverse complement.
GTAAGAAAGGTTAGTGTATATTGTATACATCCCTGAACAGTACTGAGGTAAGAAAGGTTAGCGTATGTTGTATACATCCCTGAACAGTACTGAGGTAAGAAAGGTTAGCGTATGTTGTATACATCCCTGGACAGTACTGAGGTAAGAAAGGTTAGTGTATATTGTATACATCCCTGGACAGTACTGAGGTAAGAAAGGTTAGCGTATATTGTACATATCCCTGAACAGTACTGAGGTAAGAAGGTTAGCGTATGTTGTATACATCCCTGGACAGTACTGAGGTAAGAAAGGTTAGTGTATATTGTATACATCCCTGAACAGTACTGAGGTAAGAAAGGTTAGTGTATATTGTATACATCCCTGAACAGTACTGAGGTAAGAAAGGTTAGTGTATATTGTATACATCCCTGAACAGTACTGAGGTAAGAAAGGTTAGCGTATATTGTATATATCCCTGAACAGTACTGAGGTAAGAAAGGTTAGCGTATGTTGTATATATCCCTGAACAGTACTGAGGTAAGAAAGGTTAGCGTATGTTGTATACATCCCTGGACAGTACTGAGGTAAGAAAGGTTAGCGTATGTTGTACACATCCCTGAACAGCACTGAGGTAAGAAAGGTTAGTGTATATTGTATACATCCCTGAACAGTACTGAGGTAAGAAAGGTTAGTGTATATTGTATACATCCCTGAACAGCACTGAGGTAAGAAAGGTTAGCGTATATTGTATACATCCCTGGACAGTACTGAGATAAGAAAGGTTATTGTATATTGTATACATCCCTGGACAGTACTGAGGTAAGAAAGGTTAGTGTATATTGTATACATCCCTGGACAGTACTGAGGTAAGAAAGGTTATTGTATATTGTATATATCCCTGAACAGTACTGAGGTAAGAAAGGTTATTGTATATTGTATATATCCCTGAACATTACTGAGGTAAGAAGGGTTAGCATATATTGTATACATTACTGAACATTACTGAGGTAAGAAAGGTTAGCATATATTGTATACATTACTGAACATTACTGAGGTAAGAAAGGTTAGCGTATATTGTATACATCCCTGGACAGTACTGAGGTAAGAAAGGTTATTGTATATTGTATACATCCCTGAACAGTACTGAGGTAAGAAGGGTTAGCATATATTGTATACATCCCTGAACATTACTGAGGTAAGAAAGGTTAGCATATATTGTATACATTACTGAACATTACTGAGGTAAGAAAGGTTAGCATATATCGTATACATTACTGAACATTACTGAGGTAAGAAAGGTTAGCATATATCGTATACATCCCTGAACATTACTGAGGGGGGGGAGGTAAGGGAGGAAAGAGAGCTGTTTTGGAGGGATCAGGTAGGGATCAGGGGGTGGGAGGTGCCTGATTAACCCCTTTACTGCAGGTAATTTCAGAAGTGTGGTGCGCAGCTGCAATTAGCAGCACTTTAATAACCAAAAAACCATGGAAAAGCCATGCATGTCTACCATTTCTGAACAAAGGGGATCCCAGAGAAGCTTTTATAACCATTTGTGTTAAGATTGCACAAGCGGTATGTAAATAATTTCAATGAGAAACCAAAAGTTTGTGAAAAGTTAACTTTTTTTTTATATGATCGCATTTGGCGGTGAAATGGTGGCATGAAATATACCAAATGGGCTTAGATCAACACCTTGGGTTGTCTACTTAAAAAAATATATATATCGTTTTGACAGGTAAATAAAAAAAACAAGGTTCTATTTCTGTTTAAATGGAGAAATAGCAAAAATGCTAACAATTCTCTGGTCTTTTGGGCAAGTTTTCCTCTGAAATTCCCAGAGAGACATGGAACCCAAACATTTTCTTGGATAATTCAGATAGAACTTTCCAATTTACATCTTTTATCAATTTTGTTTCATTCTCTTGGTATCCTTTATTGAAGGAGCTGCAATGCACTACTGGGAGCTATGTGAACATTGTTAAGCCAAAGTAAAGAGGGATATACAGGTGCAGCCACCAATCACATACTTTTTAACAAAGGATACCCAGAAAACAAAGCAGATTAGATGATAGAAGTAAAATATAAAGGTGTTTAGAATTGTATAAAAATTGTATAATTGTATAAAACATAAAAGAAAATTTTGAGTTTTATTCATATCCCGTTAAAGGGATAGAAAGTTCAAAAATGAAATGTGCACAAGTGCATTTCAATTTGAAATAGAATCATTTTTGCTATTTAATTCCATTAGTAAAAATGCATCTAGAAAAAATGATAAATGTTTTTCTGTGGCATACGCACATATCCTGTAAGGGCACGTGCACCAGCATATTAAACACTACACCTTCTCAGAGGGTCGGCAATAGCTGGTATGACACAAATTAAGTGTACAGATTAACAGCAACTGCTGATGCAGGTAAAATATATTTACTAAAATGAAAAGCACATGTTGACGTCTCCTTCAACAGCCATATTAACATAACTTACTGCTTCATATCCGGGCTGAGGGTAGTACGGGATCCCAAATAGTTTCCTTCCATTAATAAAAGCCTTCATAATGAAATTAGTCACTGAGAAGGAAATAAAACAAACACAAGATATAAAACGTAGTTATAAAAAAAAAAAGCATATTGTATTGCGCATATAGAAGATCTTACTTTTTCTAGATACGCCAGCTCCAAGGTTATGGTTCAAATCAAAAGGATCTAGAGAAAAAAGTAAAACAGGTTAAATATCTTGAATAATGTCTAATGCATATGGCACCCTATGTAAACTGTGTCAGTAAATACACTGTCTATGTATTATATAAATTTATCATTCACAGAATGCATTCAGTTCCCTATTTCTAGAGCTTGTTAACTGCATGAAGCGAGTATGTGTAAAGTGTGCGATTCCACTCTGTGTATAATGACTAATATTGCTTCACTCTCTGAACAAAGCAACATGTATATAAAGCTTCCCTCAGCCTATGTACAGTGCATGTGACAATGTATATAAAGCTTCCCTCTGCCTATGTACAGTGCATGTGACAATGTATATAAAGCTTCCCTCTGCCTATGTACAGTGCATGTGACAATGTATATAAAGCTTCCCTCTGCCTATGTACAGTGCATGTGACAATGTATATAAAGCTTCCCTCTGCCTATATAGGTGTAAGTGACATAATGTATATAAAGCTTCCCTCTGCCTATATAGGTGTAAGTGACATAATGTATATAAAGCTTCCCTCTGCCTATGTAGGTGTAAGTGACATAATGTATATAAAGCTTCCCTCTGCCTATGTAGGTGTAAGTGACATAATGTATATAAAGCTTCCCTCTGCCTATGTAGGTGTAAGTGACATAATGTATATAAAGCTTCCCTCTGCCTATGTAGGTGTAAGTGACATAATGTATATAAAGCTTCCCTCTGCCTATGTAGGTGTAAGTGACATAATGTATATAAAGCTTCCCTCTGCCTATATAGGTGTAAGTGACATAATGTATATAAAGCTTCCCTCTGCCTATATAGGTGTAAGTGACATAATGTATATAAAGCTTCCCTCTGCCTATATAGGTGTAAGTGACATAATGTATATAAAGCTTCCCTCTGCCTATGTACAGTGCATGTGACAATGTATATAAAGCTTCCCTCTGCCTATATAGGTGTAAGTGACATAATGTATATAAAGCTTCCCTCTGCCTATATAGGTGTAAGTGACATAATGTATATAAAGCTTCCCTCTGCCTATATAGGTGTAAGTGACATAATGTATATAAAGCTTCCCTCTGCCTATGTAGGTGTAAGTGACATAATGTATATAAAGCTTCCCTCTGCCTATGTAGGTGTAAGTGACATAATGTATATAAAGCTTCCCTCTGCCTATATAGGTGTAAGTGACATAATGTATATAAAGCTTCCCTCTGCCTATATAGGTGTAAGTGACATAATGTATATAAAGCTTCCCTCTGCCTATATAGGTGTAAGTGACATAATGTATATAAAGCTTCCCTCTGCCTATATAGGTGTAAGTGACATAATGTATATAAAGCTTCCCTCTGCCTATGTACAGTGCATGTGACAATGTATATAAAGCTTCCCTCTGCCTATATAGGTGTAAGTGACATAATGTATATAAAGCTTCCCTCTGCCTATATAGGTGTAAGTGACATAATGTATATAAAGCTTCCCTCTGCCTATATAGGTGTAAGTGACATAATGTATATAAAGCTTCCCTCTGCCTATATAGGTGTAAGTGACATAATGTATATAAAGCTTCCCTCTGCCTATATAGGTGTAAGTGACATAATGTATATAAAGCTTCCCTCTGCCTATATAGGTGTAAGTGACATAATGTATATAAAGCTTCCCTCTGCCTATGTAAGTGTAAGTGACATAATGTATATAAAGCTTCCCTCTGCCTATGTAGGTGTAAGTGACATAATGTATATAAAGCTTCCCTCTGCCTATGTAGGTGTAAGTGACATAATGTATATAAAGCTTCCCTCTGCCTATGTAGGTGTAAGTGACATAATGTATATAAAGCTTCCCTCTGCCTATATAGGTGTAAGTGACATAATGTATATAAAGCTTCCCTCTGCCTATATAGGTGTAAGTGACATAATGTATATAAAGCTTCCCTCTGCCTATATAGGTGTAAGTGACATAATGTATATAAAGCTTCCCTCTGCCTATATAGGTGTAAGTGACATAATGTATATAAAGCTTCCCTCTGCTTATGTAGGTGTAAGTGACATAATGTATATAAAGCTTCCCTTTGCCTATGTAGGTGTAAGTGACATAATGTATATAAAGCTTCCCTCAGCCTACATAGGTGTAAGTGACATAATGTATATAAAGCTTCCCTCTGCCTATATAGGTGTAAGTGACATAATGTATATAAAGCTTCCCTCTGCCTATATAGGTGTAAGTGACATAATGTATATAAAGCTTCCCTCTGCCTATATAGGTGTAAGTGACATAATGTATATAAAGCTTCCTTCTGCCTATATAGGTGTAAGTGACATAATGTATATAAAGCTTCCCTCTGCTTATGTAGGTGTAAGTGACATAATGTATATAACGCTTCCCTCTGCCTATATAGGTGTAAGTGACATAATGTATATAAAGCTTCCCTCTGCCTATATAGGTGTAAGTGACATAATGTGTATAAAGCTTCCCTCTGCCTATGTACAGTGCATGTGACAATGTATATAAAGCTTCCCTCTGCCTACATAAGTGTAAGTGACATAATGTATATAAAGCTTCCCTCTGCCTATGTAGGTGTAAGTGACATAATGTATATAAAGCTTCCCTCTGCCTATATAGGTGTAAGTGACATAATGTATATAAAGCTTCCCTCTGCCTATATAGGTGTAAGTGACATAATGTATATAAAGCTTCCCTCTGCCTATATAGGTGTAAGTGACATAATGTATATAAAGCTTCCCTCTGCCTATATAGGTGTAAGTGACATAATGTATATAAAGCTTCCCTCTGCCTATATAGGTGTAAGTGACATAATGTATATAAAGCTTCCCTCTGCCTATATAGGTGTAAGTGACATAATGTATATAAAGCTTCCCTCTGCCTATATAGGTGTAAGTGACATAATGTATATAAAGCTTCCCTCTGCCTATATAGGTGTAAGTGACATAATGTATATAAAGCTTCCCTCTGCCTATGTATAATGCATGAGAATTGCCTCACTCTCTGTAGAACAATGATTCACCATATACAACACCTTCTCCAGCCTGCATATTGCTTGTTTCTTGCTCAGGATATCATATAGCGGACACCCATAATAAACGTACCTTCAATAGCAATACATTTTGAAGTCCACTGTTTTTCAAACGTTGTCAGCAGCTTTTTCTGGCGGATGCTGATAACATTTTCCTTAAAATCAAACTCTTCCGTGTAGAACCTTAGAAACCCGAGCCACAGCTCGCCAACTGATTCTGCGTTCTTTCCCAGAGAAGGAAAACGATTTCTCTGTAAAAAAACAGACGAACACGTACTGATCAATTCTCCTGCAGTGCAGTGCAGTATGGGTCATGTGTGTAGTAAGAAACGTCAGACAGTGAATGATAAGGGGCACCAGTTAGTAAAACTAGTGGCAAAATGTATGGAAGTAGATCAATAGTAGCAGGCATCAGGGAATGAGCAAGCATCAATGAGTGAATAAGCCAAAAAACACGCCAAGATATCTGTGAGATGTGCCCGGTAGTGAGTTAGTGCTACCGTACAACATGGAGTAAACTCACTATGCAATGAGCTAGGGATTAAGCTATCTGTAATCTGCATTAAGAACTGAACCAGATGTAAAACGGGAGGCTTATATATCGGGAGATGCAGTGCTGAGAATACATAACTACACAAGTGAGTGAGCTGGAGGTGAATTTAGTCATTTCTCAGCTGTGAGGTGAAGCACTAGGTATAATGCATATGAGATAAACATGGAAACTATCAGCGTTGCAGTTATAAGAGATACACAATTGATATGTCATAAGGTAAAAAATACATATCAGTTGAAAGCCACAGGGAGACTTATATACTGAGAGAAAAAGGGGATTGTATCAGTTAGAGCCAGTGCAGAGTGTTGCTACAGTGGGATATGTAGGAAGTGGATCAGACACATTCTTTCAGCTCGTTTATCATCTAAGTCCAGAACTCCCATCAGCTGTGAGATTTGCAGGGAGTGTATCAGCTGTGATATTTGCAGGAGCGTATTAGCAGTGAGATGTGCAGGAGCGTATCAGCAGTGAGATTTGCAGGGAGTGTATCAGCAGTGAGATTTGCAGGGAGTGTATCAGCAGTGAGATTTGCAGGGAGTGTATCAGCAGTGAGATTTGCAGGGAGTGTATCAGCAGTGAGATTTGCAGGGAGTGTATCAGCAGTGAGATTTGCAGGGAGCGTAACAGCTGTGAGATTTGCAGGAGAGTATCAGCTGTGGGATTTGCAGGAGAGTATCAGCTGTGGGATTTGCAGGGAGTGTATCAGCAGTGAGATTTGCAGGGAGTGTATCAGCAGTGAGATTTGCAGGGAGCGTAACAGCTGTGAGATTTGCAGGGAGTGTATCAGCAGTGAGATTTGCAGGAGTGTATCAGCAGTGAGATTTGCAGGGAGCGTAACAGCTGTGAGATTTGCAGGAGAGTATCAGCTGTGGGATTTGCAGGAGAGTATCAGCTGTGGGATTTGCAGGGAGTGTATCAGCAGTGAGATTTGCAGGGAGTGTATCAGCAGTGAGATTTGCAGGGAGCGTAACAGCTGTGAGATTTGCAGGGAGTGTATCAGCAGTGAGATTTGCAGGAGCGTAACAGCTGTGAGATTTGCAGGGAGTGTATCAGCAGTGAGATTTGCAGGGAGTGTATCAGCAGTGAGATTTGCAGGGAGTGTATCAGCAGTGAGATTTGCAGGGAGCGTAACAGCTGTGAGATTTGCAGGAGCGTATCAGCTGTGAGATTTGCAGGGAGTGTATCAGCAGTGAGATTTGCAGGAGCGTATCAGCTGTGAGATTTGCAGGGAGTGTATCAGCAGTGAGATTTGCAGGGAGCGTAACAGCTGTGAGATTTGCAGGAGCGTATCAGCTGTGAGATTTGCAGGGAGCGTAACAGCTGTGAGATTTGCAGGAGCGTATCAGCTGTGAGATTTGCAGGGAGTGTATCAGCAGTGAGATTTGCAGGGAGCGTAACAGCTGTGAGATTTGCAGGAGAGTATCAGCTGTGAGATTTGCAGGAGAGTATCAGCTGTGAGATTTGCAGGAGAGTATCAGCTGTGAGATTTGCAGGGAGCGTATCAGCTGTGAGATTTGCAAGGAGTGTATCAGCAGTGGGATTTGTAGGGGCGTATCAGCAGTGAGATTTGCAGGGAGTGTATCAGCTGTGAGATTTGCAGGGAGCGTAACAGCTGTGAGATTTGCAGGAGCGTATCAGCTGTGAGATTTGCAGGGAGCGTAACAGCTGTGAGATTTGCAGGAGCGTATCAGCTGTGAGATTTGCAGGGAGTGTATCAGCAGTGAGATTTGCAGGGAGCGTAACAGCTGTGAGATTTGCAGGAGAGTATCAGCTGTGAGATTTGCAGGAGAGTATCAGCTGTGAGATTTGCAGGAGAGTATCAGCTGTGAGATTTGCAGGGAGCGTATCAGCTGTGAGATTTGCAAGGAGTGTATCAGCAGTGGGATTTGTAGGGGCGTATCAGCAGTGAGATTTGCAGGGAGTGTATCGGTCATGAGATTTGCAGGGAGCGTATCGGTCGTGAGATTTGCAGGGAGCGTATCAGCATTGAGATGTGCAGGGAGAGTATCAGCTGTGAGATTTGCAGGGAGAGTATCAGCTGTGAGATTTGCAGGAGAGTATCAGCTGTGAGATTTGCAGGAGAGTATCAGCTGTGAGATTTGCAGGAGAGTATCAGCTGTGAGATTGCAAGGAGCGTATCAGCAGTGAGATTTGCAGGGAGTGTATCGGTCGTGAGATTTGCAGGAGAGTATCAGCATTGAGATGTGCAGGGAGCGTATCAGCTGTGAGATTTGCAGGAGAGTATCAGCTGTGAGATTTGCAGGAGAGTATCAGCTGTGAGATTTGCAGGAGAGTATCAGCAGTGAGATTTGCAGGGAGCGTATCAGCAGTGAGATTTGAAGGGAGTGTATCAGCTGTGAAATTTGCAGGAGCGTAACAGCTGTGAGATTTGCAGGGAGTGGATCAGTTGTGAGATTTGCAGGGAGTGTATCAGTTGTGAGATTTGCAGGGAGTGTATCAGTTGTGAGATTTGCAGGGAGTGTATCAGTTGTGAGATTTGAAGGGAGTATAAGGATTTAGTTGTATAAAAACAGAGGAAAGTGATTTTAACAATTAAGAAAAATGTAAAATTCAGTAACTAACCAGCTCTTCTGTATTATCAAAGAAAAATGCATTCCAGCCATCCACCATGAGCTGTGGGGTCTCCTGCCCATCATAAATCTATAAGGAGTTACAAATATCTTGGTTATTTTGTGTCAGTTTCCATGACAACAGTGGGACAAGCGCAATTTTCTAAGGTATTTTACAGCAAAAAATAAAAACATAATACGGATGTATACTGCAACGTGGGTTTATTTTCACTAATTTATTTATAGGAACTACACTTTGAGTTTAAAGCCCCTTTAAGGAAACCTACAGGATATATGACAAATCAGTACAAATTAACTTTATTTTTTATTTGTGTGTGAGCCCTTACCTCCTGCAGTACCGGTATGACAGGCGGCTTCCTCTGCTGTAGGAAGTACAGAACCATCAGAATATACGCATATGAAGATAAGCTGCCCCTGGATGCGTCACCAATGTCACAGCGCTGAGGACAGACAGTAATATAATCAATTCACTTAGACGTGGGGTTTTGCAATCAGCAAAAATTAAAGGACCACTCAATGCAGTAGAGTTGCATAATAAAGAGACAATGATTTAACACCTACTCAATTTAAAATAAGCAGTAGATTTTTTTCTGGCTAATTCATTTTCTCTCCCATTTTCCACCCCCACCCCTGCATCATGTGACAGCCATCAGCCAATCATAGACCAGTATACGTATACCCTTTGAGCTTGTGCACATGCTCAGTATGATCTTATTCCCCCAAAAAGTGTGCATATAAAAAGACTGTTGAAAATTTGATAATGGAAGTAAATTGTAAATTGTCTTAAAACTGCATGCTCTATCTGAACCACACAAGTTTATTTTGACTTGAGTGTTCCTTTAAATAAATATGTTGTTGTTTTATTTTTACTTTTTGTTGCAAGCTAGGAGATACACAGTGCGAGCTTCCTAGATGGACAAAAAGTCACTTATCTACTATTTGTATTATAAATTCAAACAATTGTTTTATTATCCCATGTACATTTAATCCTCATACGTTCATATTAGCTGGAAAGTAATGCAAATGACAAACAATACAGATATATGAATAAGACGGTTACAATGGCCAGGACCTCCTTAAACAACAGCTCAGACAGGAGAAATGTCAGCAGACAAACAATAAGTGTAAGGTAAAAAAAAAAAAAAAAGATAAATTAAGAAGAGGTTTTGTATGTTTGTAAACTGCTAGGATAAAAAATCACTATGGTCCTAAACTGTAATGCTGAATCCTTTGCCGAGTATCTATAAAATAACATAATCATGTTCCTGTCCCACATACAATCTGTACTGCTGTCTAAGTCACATGACTGTTATGTCACATGACTGTCATTGCCAACACCGGGCAGTTGCTCTATCCACTCTGTAAATAACTGTATGGTGGCTTTGTGGTTGCTACTTGATTACTCTAGGTTTTCAAACCTGTCCTTAGACCTCCCTAACAGGCCAGATTTTGAGGATATCTGAACTAAAGCACAGGTGAAATAATCAGCTGATTAGTAAACATGGTTATTTTACCTGCTCTCACCCAAAAAAATCTTGAAAATCTGTCCTGTTAGGGAGGCCTGAGGACAGGTTTGAAAACCAGTGCTCTAGATAGTCGTAACGTAAAATACCTTAGCAAAAAACTTGACAGTGTATCCAAGGTACTTGACCCGAGGGTCGATGGCTGCATACGTTGCCAGCATTCTCGTGTTGTGCTGTGCCTGAAATAAGAAAAGAACACACGGCTGGTTAACCTCATAATGGTCAGTTATAAGAAGGTGAGGGAAGGAAGCATTATGATGCTGCTGGACTATAAAATACATACAAGTTTTCTTTTTAAATCAGTAAATAAGCAACACAAAACACTAACATGCCTTATTCCCCAACAACAAGATGTGCCTGCTTACTGAACCCGAGCGGCTTGTGAACAAGCAGAGAGATTCACAAGTAATGTGTCGCCCTTTAGCACCACAGTTAGACACAGTTCAGAACTTCATATTTTGAACAGATAATAGGATTTTTTTGTAATTCAATGCCCTAAAAAGAATAAAATAATGTCTGCTCCAAAGAAAATGCCCCCATCTATTTTGCTGCACATTTCTGGGTTTTATTTGGGTTTATTAACATGTCCTGAGCAAAAATGCGAATGATTTGAGGTTTTCTACCACGGTTTGTATACTATATACCATCTAGTTTATAATCAGACATTACAACTCTATAGTACAAACATTAAAGGGACAGTCTACACCAGAATTGTTATTGTTTAAAATGATAGATAATCCCTTTATTATCCATTCCCCAATTTTTCATACCAAACACATTTGTAATAATATACTTTTTACCTCTGTGATTACCTTGTGACTCAGCCTTTGCAGACAGCCCCCTAATTTCAGTTCTTTTGACAGACTTGCATTTTAGCCAATCAGTGCCCTCTCATAAGTAACTCCACGGGCATGAGCACAATGTTATCTATGTGGCACACATGAACTAAGACCCTCTAGTTGTGAAAACATTTCAAAGTGTGTTCAGACAAGAGGCGGCCTTCAATGGCTAAGAAAACATAATTTATGTAAGAACTTACCTGATAAATTCATTTCTTTCATATTAGCAAGAGTCCATGAGCTAGTGACGTATGGGATATACATTCCTACCAGGAGGGGCAAAGTTTCCCAAACCTCAAAATGCCTATAAATACACCCCTCACCACACCCACAAATCAGTTTAACGTATAGCCAAGAAGTGGGGTGATAAGAAAAAAGTGCGAAAGCATAAAAAATAAGGAATTGGAATAATTGTGCTTTATACAAAAAAATCATAACCACCACAAAAAAGGGTGGGCCTCATGGACTCTTGCTAATATGAAAGAAATGAATTTATCAGGTAAGTTCTTACATAAATTATGTTTTCTTTCATGTAATTAGCAAGAGTCCATGAGCTAGTGACGTATGGGATAATGACTACCCAAGATGTGGATCTTCCACGCAAGAGTCACTAGAGAGGGAGGGATAAAATAAAGACAGCCAATTCCGCTGAAAAAAATCCACACCCAAAATAAAGTTTAAATCTTATAATGAAAAAAACTGAAATTATAAGCAGAAGAATCAAACTGAAACAGCTGCCTGAAGTACTTTTCTACCAAAAACTGCTTCAGAAGAAGAAAACACATCAAAATGGTAGAATTTAGTAAAAGTATGCAAAGACCAAGTGGCTGCTTTGCAAATCTGATCAACTGAAGCTTCATTCCTATACGCCCAGGAAGTAGAAACTGACCTAGTAGAATAAGCTATAATCCTTTGAGGCTGAGTTTTACCCGACTCGACATAGGCATGATGAAACAAAGCTTTGACCAAGATGCCAAAGAAATGGCAGAAGCCTTCTGACCTTTCCTAGAACCGGAAAAAGATAACAAATAGACTAGAAGTCTTTCGGAAATCCTTAGTAGCTTCAACATAATATTTCAAAGCTCTAACTACATCCAAAGAATGCAACGACTTTTCCTTAGAATTCTTAGGATTAGGACACAATGAAGGAACCACAATTTCTCTACTAATGTTGTTAGAATTCACAACCTTAGGTAAAAATTTAAAAGAAGTTCGCAACACCGCCTTATCCTGATGAAAAATCAGAAAAGGAGACTCACAAGAAAGAGCAGATAATTCAGAAACTCTTCTAGCAGAAGAGATGGCCAAAAGAAACAAAACTTTCCAAGAAAGTAATTTAATGTCCAGCGAATGCATAGGTTCAAACGGAGGAGCTTGAAGAGCCCCCAGAACCAAATTCAAACTCCAAGGAGGAGAGATTGACTTAATAACAGGTTTTATACAAGCCAAAGCTTGTACAAAACAATGAATATCAGGAAGACTAGCAATCTTTCTGTGAAAAAGAACAGAAAGAGCAGAGATTTGACCTTTCAAGGAACTTGCAGACAAACCTTTATCCAAACCATCCTGAAGAAACTGTAAAATTCTAGGAATTCTAAAAGAATGCCAAGAAAAATGATGAGAAAAACACCAAGAAATGTAAATCTTCCAGACTCGATAATATATCTTCCTAGATACAGTTTTACGAGCCTGTAACATAGTATTAATCACAGAGTCAGAGAAACCTCTATGACTGAGAATCAAGCGTTCAATCTCCATACCTTCAAATTTAAGGATTTGAGAACCTAATGGAAAAAAGGACCTTGCGATAGAAGGTCTGGTCTTAACGGAAGAGTCCACGGTTGGCAAGTGGCCATCCGGACAAGATCCGCATACCAAAACCTGTGAGGCCATGCTGGAGCTACCAGCAGAATAAACTAACGTTCCTTTAGAATCTTGGAAAAAGAACTATAGGCGGAAAGATATAAGCAGGATGATACTTCCAAGGAAGTGACAATGCATCCACTGCTTCCGCCTGAGGATCCCTGGATCTGGACAGATACCTGGGAAGCTTCTTGTTTAGATGAGAAGCCATCAGATCTATTTCTGGAAGTCGTCATATTTGAACAATCTGAAGAAATACCTCTGGGTGAAGAAACCATTCGCCCGGATGTAACGTTTGGCGACTGAGATAATCCGCTTCCCAATTGTCTATACCTGGGATATGAACCGCAGAAATTAGACAGGAGCTGGATTCCGCCCATACAAGTATTCAAGAGACTCCTTTCATAGCCAGAGGACTGTGAGTTCCTCCTTGATGATTGACATATGCCACGGTTGTGACATCGTCCGTCTAGAAACAAATGAACGACTCTCTCTTTAGAAGAGGCCACGACTGAAGAGCTCTGAAAATTGCACGGAGTTCCAAAAATGTTGATTGGTAATCTCGCCTCCTGAGATTCCCAAACCCCTTGTGCTGTCAAAAACCCCCATACAGCTCCCCAACCTGTCAGACTTGCATCCGTTGAGATCACAGTCTAGGTTGGAAGAACAAAAGAAGCCCCCTGAACTAAACGATGGTGGTCTGTCCACTACGTCAGAGAGTGTCGAACAATCGGTTTTAAAGATATTAATTGAGATATCTTTGTATAATCCCTGCACCACTGGTTCAGCATACAGAGCTGAAGAGGTCGCATGTGAAAACGAGCAAAGGGGATCGCGTCCAATGCAGCAGTCATAAGACCTAGAATTTCCATGCATAAGGCTACCGAAGGGAAAGATTGAGACTGAAGGTCTCGATAAGCTGAAACCAATTTCAGACGCCTCTTGTCCGTCATAGACAGAATCAAGAACACTGAATCTATCAGGAAACCTAAAAAGGTTACCCTTGTCTGAGGAATCAAACAAACTTTTTGGTAAATTGATCCTCCAACCATGTTCTTGAAGAAACAACACTTATAAAAGACTGGAAAGGTTCTTTCTAGTGAAAATGAGCAAAGGGAATTGAATCCAATGCTGTGGCCATAAGACCTAAAACTTTCTATGCATATATAGCAACTGAAGGAAATAATAGAGACTAAAGGTACCGATAGACGGAACCCAATAACATTATCCGTTGTCTGATAGAGACAAGGACAGTGACACAAACTATCTGGAAACCTAAAAAAGGTGACCCTTGTGTGAGGAATCAAGAGCTTTTGAAAAGAAGATCCTCTAACTATGTCCTGAAGAGTAAGTGAATCATATGAGATTCCGCATCCTCAGAAAATAATCTGAATGAAAACAGAAAAATGAAAATATGCATTTATTGTATCTAATGAAAACAAATAATGCTATCAATGACCATAAAAAGGCAAAATAGTTTGAATAAAACTCCAAAACCCGGTTCCTCAAAAGGAACTGGAAGAAATACCCCAGAAGATTCCAGGTCTGAGCAGCACTTGAACCCCATGGGTGCCCAGCCATGCTTCAACAGTACCCAAAATATATAGGACAGAAACACAGTTAAAGAAAGTGTTAGCCTTACTGGAATAAAATCAAAGAAATTTGGACAAAATAAATTTCAAAGAAGCCTTAACCTGCCCCTTACCAGCCAAGCTGGAACACGGCACGTACATCGCAAAATTAGGGAGCTGATTTCGAACTCCAAATATAGACATGTTACTTGGGAAAGAACTCAGGAATTCGTTCCTTAATAAGAACAACCAAACCAGTATAAGCTTAAAGTTTTAGTCTTAGAACTCAACCTTGAAGCCCAGAGTAACAGTTAAGAATTGAATCCAATTATAAAACAAATAATTGATTATCTTAGAACAAAAGAAATATGGATTTTTTTTTTTTTTAAATCACAAAATTCTTCTAGCTAAAAAAGCTAGACATAGATTAACCCTCATTTGCGAAAATATTCAATAAAATGAAGACACAAATGAAATTATTAGCATGATAGTCCAGTTTAAAGGACCAGCCAATACAGTGGACTTGCATAGTCAATAAATGCAAAACAACAAGACAAATGCAACAGCACCTAGTCTAGTAAATGTTGTCCCTTTAACAATGCTAAAATAAATCATAATCTGATACTTGATCTTAAAGTAAACAGAGAAAATGAAGCAATTGCAATATCCAAATAAATCACAGGACCAAGAAAAGTACCTGAAACTAAATAATTTTCCATAAATAAGATACAACTATCTAAAGGAAAATAAATACTATTTTGCTATAGAAACAATAGCATAATTAGTAGAAATAGAGATAGCCCCAATAAATTGGAGAACCCTCCAAATTGAGTTTAACTGCTGGCAAAGAATATAGTTTAAAACCTTTGAAGAAGGAATAAAAGAAAATTCTCAGCCTATTCCATTCCCTAGTATAGGGAATTGGAAAGAAAACCTCTGAAAACACAGAAGAAATAAATAGGCAGAAATAATGTCAGCTAGTCTTAAAGAACTAGTTACCTTAATATCCAAAATAATCAACACCTATTCAACAAAGAACAAATGTACTTTAATAATAGAAAAATAATCAAAAAGTAGATTTGTTAGTGTCAATATCTGATGAAGAAAATTTCTGAAAGAGAAAAAAAACATCATCAGAGAAGGATAAATCAGTATGTTGTTGGTCATTTGAAACTTCAATAATTAAAAAAGTGAAAAAGACCTAAAAGTTTTATTAGAAGGCACGAAGTCAGACAAAGCCTTTAACATAGAATCAGAAAAATATTTCTTATAAGTCTTCTAAATATTTCTTGTAAGAAAAGAAAATATATAAAGCATAAATACGAATGGATGCCGCATGTAAAAGTATAACATAATAACTTATTACAAACCATAGCTAAAGATAAACATTTATAACATTTAAAATAAATGAACTTAGCTTTGGTAGAACTGAAACTCAGTTAAGCATTTTTCCAGAAGTGGCTTCTGATTCAGAGTCCATCTGAGACATCTTGCAATATGTAATAGAAAAAACAACATATAAAGCAAAATTGATCAAATTCCTTAAATGACAGTTTCAGGAATGGGAAAAAAATGCCAATGAACAAGCTTCTAGCAACCAGAAGCAATAAATAATGAGACTTAAATATTGTGGAA
Source organism: Bombina bombina (assembly GCF_027579735.1). Classification (NCBI taxonomy): domain Eukaryota; kingdom Metazoa; phylum Chordata; class Amphibia; order Anura; family Bombinatoridae; genus Bombina; species Bombina bombina. The sequence goes on along the minus strand of NC_069508.1, from coordinate 163,140,452 downwards.
ACAACGACGCTCAAATTTTTTAGCGCCAAAAAAGCCGCCCACATTATTTGGCGCCTAAATGCTTTTGGCGCCACATCCGGTAACGCCGACATTTTTTGGTGCAAAAACGTAAAAAAAAAATGACGCAACTTCCGGCGACACGTATGACGCCGGAAATGACAAGAAATTTTTTTGCGCCTAGAAAGTCCGCGCCAAGAATGACGCAATAAAATGAAGCATTTTCAGCCCCCGCGAGCCTAACAGCCCACAGGAAAAAAAGTCAAATTTTAAGGTAAGAAAAAATTGAATTATTCATATGCATTATCCCAAATATGAAACTGACTGTCTGAAAATAAGGAACGTTGAACATCCTGAATCAAGGCAAATAAATGTTTAAACACATATATTTAGAACTTTATATAAAAGTGCCCAACCATAGCTTAGAGTGTCACAGAAAATAAGACTTACTTACCCCAGGACACTCATCTACATGTAGTAGAAAGCCAAACCAGTACTGAAACGAGAATCAGTAGAGGAAATGGTATATATAAGAGTATATCGTCGATCTGAAAAGGGAGGTAAGAGATGAATCTCTACGACCGATAACAGAGAACCTATGAAATAGACCCCGTAGAAGGAGATCATTGAATTCAAATAGGCAATACTCTCTTCACATCCCTCTGACATTCACTGCACGCTGAGAGGAAAACCGGGCTCCAACCTGCTGCGGAGCGCATATCAACGTAGAATCTAGCACAAACTTACTTCACCACCTCCACAGGAGGCAAAGTTTGTAAAACTGATTTGTGGGTGTGGTGAGGGGTGTATTTATAGGCATTTTGAGGTTTGGGAAACTTTGCCCCTCCTGGTAGGAATGTATATCCCATACGTCACTAGCTCATGGACTCTTGCTAATTACATGAAAGAAATTAGCATATAAGCCTACCTAGGTTTAGCTTTCAACTAAGAATACCAAGAGAACAAAGCAAAATTGATTATAAAAGTAAATTGGAAAGTTGTTTAAAATTACATGCCCTATCCGAATTATAAAAAAATAAATTATTCTTGACTAGACTGAATTTTACTTGACAAACATTCCGTAGTAATATTGAGATACATTGGCAAACACTTACAAGTGTATTGTACAAGCTGATATCTCCTTCAACACCACTTTCCCGGTGCTCGAACTTCACTATTGGGACCTTGGCTGTGGTTATGGGCAAAATGTTTTTTAAACCTAAAAAATTAAATAATAGATTTCATGCCTAATGCTACATTAAAAAAAAAGTTTTACTGTTGTATAAGATAATAATATATATAGAAACCTGGGTGTCTTTTCAGAACCTTCGCCAAGCCTTCAATTATTTCCTTGCAGTTTAACTTCTAAAATAAAACAAAAAGCGCTGTAAATAAAGAGATAAACAAACAATGTGGATACATTTAGCACAGTAAGGTAATAGTAAAATGTTTACGTCTACAACGTTTCTATAGCGATATTACAATGTGCATGCAAAAGTTTAGGCACCCCTGACAATTTCCATGATTTTCATTTATAAATAATTGGGTGTTTGGATCAGCAATTTCATTTTGATCTATCAAATAACTGAAGGACACAGTAATATTTCAGTAGTGAAATGAGGTTTATTGGATTAACAGAAAATGTGCAATATGCATCAAAACAAAATTAGACAGGTGCATAAATTTGGGCACCCCAACAGAAATATTGCATCAATATTTAGTAGAGCCTCTTTTAGCAGAAATAACAGCCTCTAGATGCTTCCTATAGCCTGTAATGAGTGTCTGGATTCTGGATGAAGGTATTTTGGACCATTCCTCCTTGCAAAACATCTCCAGTTCAGTTAGGTTTGATGGTTGCCGAGCATAGACAGCCCGCTTCAAATCACCCCACAGATTTTCAATGATATTCAGTTCTGGGGTGGCAATTCTAGAACATTGTACTTGTTCCTCTGCATAAATGCCAGAGTAGATTTTGAGCAGTGTTTTGGGTCATTGTCTTGTTGAAATATTTAGCCCCGGCGTAACTTCAACTTTGTGACTGATTCCTCAACATTATTCTCAAATATCTGCTGATATTGAGTGGAATCCATGCAACCCTCAACTTTAACAAGATTCCCAGTACCAGCACTGGCCACACAGCCCCACAGCATAATGGAACATCTACCAAATTTTACTGTGGGTAGCAAGTGTTTGTCTTGGAATGCTGTGATCTTTTGCCGCCATGCATAACGCCCCTTGTTATGACTAAATAACTTAATCTTTGTTTCATCAGTCCACAGCACCTTCTTCCAAAATGTGCGTTTACATACCTCAAGCGACTCTGTTTGTAGTGTGTGTGCAGAAAAGGCTTCTTCTGCACAGCTTCTCCTTGTGCAAAGTGTGCTGAATTGTTGAATGATGCACAGTGACACCATCTGCAGCAAGATGATGTTGTAGGTCTTTGGAGGTGGTCTGTGGGCTGTTTTTTGACCATTCTCACCATCCTTTGCCTCTCCGATATTTTACTTGGCCTGCCACTTCTGGCCTTAACAAGAACTGTGCCTGTGGTCTTCCATTTTCTCACTATGTTCCTCACAGTGGACACTGACAGCTTAAATCTCTGTGATAGCTTTTTTGTAGCCTTCCCCTAAACCATAATGTTGAATAATCTTTGTTATTAGGTCATTTGAGAGTTGTTTTGAGGCCCACATGTTGCCACTCTTCAGAGGAGAGTCAAATAGAACAAAAACTTGCAATTGGCCACCTTAAATACCTTTTCTCATGATTGGATGCACCTGTCTATGAAGTTCAAGGCTTTATGGGCTCACCAAACCAATTGTGTGTTCCAATTAATCAGTGCTAGGTAGTTACAGGTATTCAAATCAAGAAAATGACAAGGGTGTCCAAACTCATGCACCTATCTAATTTCGTGTTGATGCGTATTGCACATTTTCTGTTAATCCGATAAACCTCATTTCACTACTGAAATATTATTGTGTCCTTCAGTTATTTGATAGATCAAAATGAAATTGCTGATCCAAACACCCAATTATTTATAAATGAAAATCATGGAAAACAGAATTTATGTTTACCTGATAAATTACTTTCTCCAACGGTGTGTCCGGTCCACGGCGTCATCCTTACTTGTGGGATATTCTCTTCCCCAACAGGAAATGGCAAAGAGCCCAGCAAAGCTGGTCACATGATCCCTCCTAGGCTCCGCCTACCCCAGTCATTCGACCGACGTAAAGGAGGAATATTTGCATAGGAGAAACCATATGATACCGTGGTGACTGTAGTTAAAGAAAATAAATTATCAGACCTGATTAAAAAACCAGGGCGGGCCGTGGACCGGACACACCGTTGGAGAAAGTAATTTATCAGGTAAACATAAATTCTGTTTTCTCCAACATAGGTGTGTCCGGTCCACGGCGTCATCCTTACTTGTGGGAACCAATACCAAAGCTTTAGGACACGGATGAAGGGAGGGAGCAAATCAGGTCACCTAAATGGAAGGCACCACGGTTTGCAAAACCTTTCTCCAAAAAATAGCCTCAGAAGAAGCAAAAGTATCAAACTTGTAAAATTTGGTAAAAGTGTGCAGTGAAGACCAAGTCGCTGCCCTACATATCTGATCAACAGAAGCCTCGTTCTTGAAGGCCCATGTGGAAGCCACAGCCCTAGTGGAATGAGCTGTGATTCTTTCAGGAGGCTGCCGTCCGGCAGTCTCATAAGCCAATCTGATGATGCTTTTAATCCAAAAAGAGAGAGAGGTAGAAGTTGCTTTTTGACCTCTCCTTTTACCAGAATAAACAACAAACAAGGAAGATGTTTGTCTAAAATCCTTTGTAGCATCTAAATAGAATTTTAGAGCGCGAACAACATCCAAATTGTGCAACAAACGTTCCTTCTTTGAAACTGGATTCGGACACAAAGAAGGCACGACTATCTCCTGGTTAATGTTTTTGTTAGAAACAACTTTCGGAAGAAAACCAGGTTTAGTACGTAAAACCACCTTATCTGCATGGAAAACCAGATAAGGAGGAGAACACTGCAGAGCAGATAATTCTGAAACTCTTCTAGCAGAAGAAATTGCAACCAAAAACAAAACTTTCCAAGATAATAACTTAATATCAACGGAATGCAAGGGTTCAAACGGAACCCCCTGAAGAACTGAGAGAACTAAGTTGAGACTCCAAGGAGGAGTCAAAGGTTTGTAAACAGGCTTGATTCTAACCAGAGCCTGAACAAAGGCTTGAACATCTGGCACAGCTGCCAGCTTTTTGTGAAGTAACACAGACAAGGCAGAAATCTGTCCCTTCAAGGAACTTGCCGATAATCCTTTCTCCAATCCTTCTTGAAGAAAGGATAGAATCTTAGGAATCTTTACCTTGTTCCAAGGGAATCCTTTAGATTCACACCAACAGATATATTTTTTCCATATTTTGTGGTAAATTTTCCTAGTTACAGGCTTTCTGGCCTGAACAAGAGTATCAATAACAGAATCTGAGAACCCTCGTTTTGATAAGATCAAGCGTTCAATCTCCAAGCAGTCAGCTGGAGTGAGACCAGATTCGGATGTTCGAACGGACCTTGAACAAGAAGGTCTCGTCTCAAAGGTAGCTTCCATGGTGGAGCCGATGACATATTCACCAGATCTGCATACCAAGTCCTGCGTGGCCACGCAGGAGCTATCAAGATCACCGACGCCCTCTCCTGATTGATCCTGGCTACCAGCCTGGGGATGAGAGGAAACGGCGGGAATACATAAGCTAGTTTGAAGGGCCAAGGTGCTACTAGTGCATCTACTAGAGTCGCCTTGGGATCCCTGGATCTGGACCCGTAGCAAGGAACCTTGAAGTTCTGACGAGAGGCCATCAGATCCATGTCTGGAATGCCCCACAATTGAGTAATTTGGGCAAAGATTTCCGGATGGAGTTCCCACTCCCCCGGATGTAATGTCTGACGACTCAGAAAATCCGCTTCCCAATTTTCCACTCCTGGAATGTGGATTGCAGACAGGTGGCAGGAGTGAGTCTCCGCCCATTGAATGATTTTGGTCACTTCTTCCATCGCCAGGGAACTCCTTGTTCCCCCCTGATGGTTGATGTACGCAACAGTCGTCATGTTGTCTGATTGAAACCGTATGAACTTGGCCTTTGCTAGCTGAGGCCAAGCCTTGAGAGCATTGAATATCGCTCTCAGTTCCAGAATATTTATCGGTAGAAGAGATTCTTCCCGAGACCAAAGACCCTGAGCTTTCAGGGGTCCCCAGACCGCGCCCCAGCCCATCAGACTGGCGTCGGTCGTGACAATGACCCACTCTGGTCTGCGGAAGGTCATCCCTTGTGACAGGTTGTCCAGGGACAGCCACCAACGGAGTGAGTCTCTGGTCCTCTGATTTACTTGAATCGTCGGAGACAAGTCTGTATAGTCCCCATTCCACTGACTGAGCATGCACAGTTGTAATGGTCTTAGATGAATGCGCGCAAAAGGAACTATGTCCATTGCCGCTACCATCAAACCTATTACTTCCATGCACTGCGCTATGGAAGGAAGAGGAACGGAATGAAGTGTTTGACAAGAGTTTAGAAGTTTTGTTTTTCTGGCCTCTGTCAGAAAAATCCTCATTTCTAAGGAGTCTATTATTGTTCCCAAGAAGGGAACCCTTGTTGACGGAGATAGAGAACTCTTTTCTACGTTCACTTTCCATCCGTGAGATCTGAGAAAGGCCAGGACTATGTCCGTGTGAGCCTTTGCTTGAGGAAGGGACGACGCTTGAATCAGAATGTCGTCCAAGTAAGGTACTACTGCAATGCCCCTTGGTCTTAGTACCGCTAGAAGGGACCCTAGTACCTTTGTGAAAATCCTTGGAGCAGTGGCTAATCCGAAAGGAAGTGCCACGAACTGGTAATGCTTGTCCAGGAATGCGAACCTTAGGAACCGATGATGTTCCTTGTGGATAGGAATATGTAGATACGCATCCTTTAAATCCACCGTGGTCATGAATTGACCTTCCTGGATGGAAGGAAGAATTGTTCGAATAGTTTCCATTTTGAACGATGGAACCTTGAGAAACTTGTTTAGGATCTTGAGATCCAAGATTGGTCTGAACGTTCCCTCTTTTTTGGGAACTACGAACAGATTGGAGTAGAACCCCATCCCTTGTTCTCCTAATGGAACAGGATGAATCACTCCCATTTTTAACAGGTCTTCTACACAATGTAAGAATGCCTGTCTCTTTATGTGGTCTGAAGACAATTGAGACCTGTGGAACCTCCCCCTTGGGGGAAGCCCCTTGAATTCCAGAAGATAACCTTGGGAGACTATTTCTAGTGCCCAAGGATCCAGAACATCTCTTGCCCAAGCCTGAGCGAAGAGAGAGAGTCTGCCCCCCACCAGATCCGGTCCCGGATCGGGGGCCAACATTTCATGCTGTCTTGGTAGCAGTGGCAGGTTTCTTGGCCTGCTTTCCCTTGTTCCAGCCTTGCATTGGTCTCCAGGCTGGCTTGGCTTGAGAAGTATTACCCTCTTGCTTAGAGGACGTAGCACTTGGGGCTGGTCCGTTTCTACGAAAGGGACGAAAATTAGGTTTATTTTTGGCCTTGAAAGACCTATCCTGAGGAAGGGCGTGGCCCTTACCCCCAGTGATATCAGAGATAATCTCTTTCAAGTCAGGGCCAAACAGCGTTTTCCCCTTGAAAGGAATGTTAAGCAATTTGTTCTTGGAAGACGCATCCGCTGACCAAGATTTCAACCAAAGCGCTCTGCGCGCCACAATAGCAAAAAACTCTAAGCCATCTCCGTGGAGATGTTGCCTGTACAACGGCAAAGAGAATGACTGGGGTAGGCGGAGCCTAGGAGGGATCATGTGACCAGCTTTGCTGGGCTCTTTGCCATTTCCTGTTGGGGAAGAGAATATCCCACAAGTAAGGATGACGCCGTGGACCGGACACACCTATGTTGGAGAAATTGTCAGGTGTGCCTAAACTTTTACATACAACTGTATATATATAATATAAAATAAAAGAGTATAAAGCACTTGCTGGACTTCAGTCAACTGTGCAAAAATAATTTATTAAAGTGACTTTCGGGGTAGGAAACCCCCTTCTTCTGACAATCAAACATTGTAAAATATAAACATATATAGGCCTATTTGGCTCACCCTAAAATCAATTAACGAATCAGTGAGCACTGTGTGCAAAACTAAAGCTACTGAGCATGTCTGTAAAAATGTAAACAAAGCAATAGACATATTGATATGTGAAATAAACAATCAAATATATATAAAGTGAATACTGGGATGCAATTGCTCTGTCCACTGGTGATAATCAGCCCCAGATAGACAGCGATGTGATCAACAGATGAGCACAGATGAAATCATAACATATACCACATGCTAATATTCAGAATTGAAAGCAAGCCAAGCAGGAAACTGGGACCCAATAGAACAAAGGAACTACGCCCACCTGGCGTGCCGTTGTTCTAGGAAAACGGCGAACTTGTGAAAACATGCGCATTACGGTGTTCTGTGAAGGGACCTAACTTTTCAAAAGAGCAAACCATGTCACTTCCTGTGACGTTTCATCAGCTGTTGCTCTCATTTTGCCCCTAATACGCATGCGTGCCAGCGTCATCACATACCTGGCCGCATACGTCACGCTAAAACTATTTAGACTTGTGAAATTCTGAAACCATTGTATAGCGCATGCGTGGCTTTTTCTATCATAAATGGGGGTGTTTTATTAAACAATGTTTATTCAACACTGTATGTGCATAAATGCACGATGTCTATTCAACACTGTATGTGCATAAATGCACGATGTCTATTCAACACTGTATGTGCATAAATGCACGATGTATATTCAACACTGTATGTGCATAAATGCACGATGTATATTCAACACTGTATGTGCATAAATGCACGATGTCTATTCAACACTGTATGTGCATAAATGCACGATGTCTATTCAACACTGTATGTGCATAAATGCACGATGTCTATTCAACACTGTATGTGCATAAATGCACGATGTATATTCAACACTGTATGTGCATAAATGCACGATGTATATTCAACACTGTATGTGCATAAATGCACGATGTCTATTCAACACTGTATGTGCATAAATGCACGATGTATATTCAACACTGTATGTGCATAAATGCACGATGTCTATTCAACACTGTATGTGCATAAATGCACGATGTATATTCAACACTGTATGTGCATAAATGCACGATGTATATTCAACACTGTATGTGCATAAATGCATGATGTCTATTCAACACTGTATGTGCATAAATGCACGATGTATATTCAACACTGTATGTGCATAAATGCATGATGTATATTCAACACTGTATGTGCATAAATGCATGATGTATATTCAACACTGTATGTGCATAAATGCACGATGTCTATTCAACACTGTATGTGCATAAATGCACGATGTATATTCAACACTGTATGTGCATAAATGCACGATGTATATTCAACACTGTATGTGCATAAATGCACGATGTATATTCAACACTGTATGTGCATAAATGCACGATGTCTATTCAACACTGTATGTGCATAAATGCACGATGTCTATTCAACACTGTATGTGCATAAATGCACGATGTATATTCAACACTGTATGTGCATAAATGCACAATGTATATTCAACACTGTATGTGCATAAATGCATGATGTATATTCAACACTGTATGTGCATAAATGCATGATGTCTATTCAACACTGTATGTGCATAAATGCACGATGTATATTCAACACTGTATGTGCATAAATGCATGATGTATATTCAACACTGTATGTGCATAAATGCACGATGTCTATTCAACACTGTATGTGCATAAATGCATGATGTATATTCAACACTGTATGTGCATAAATGCACGATGTATATTCAACACTGTATGTGCATAAATGCATGATGTCTATTCAACACTGTATGTGCATAAATGCACGATGTCTATTCAACACTGTATGTGCATAAATGCACTATGTCTACTCAACACTGTATGTGCATAAATGCACGATGTCTATTCAACACTGTATGTGCATAAATGCACGATGTCTATTCAACACTGTATGTGCATAAATGCATGATGTCTATTCAACACTGTATGTGCATAAATGCATGATGTATATTCAACACTGTATGTGCATAAATGCATGATGTATATTCAACACTGTATGTGCATAAATGCATGATGTCTATTCAACACTGTATGTGCATAAATGCACGATGTATATTCAACACTGTATGTGCATAAATGCATGATGTATATTCAACACTGTATGTGCATAAATGCACGATGTATATTCAACACTGTATGTGCATAAATGCATGATGTATATTCAACACTGTATGTGCATAAATGCACGATGTATATTCAACACTGTATGTGCATAAATGCACGATGTCTATTCAACACTGTATGTGCATAAATGCACGATGTCTATTCAACACTGTATGTGCATAAATGCATGATGTATATTCAACACTGTATGTGCATAAATGCACAATGTCTATTCAACACTGTATGTGCATAAATGCACGATGTCTATTCAACACTGTATGTGCATAAATGCATGATGTATATTCAACACTGTATGTGCATAAATGCATGATGTCTATTCAACACTGTATGTGCATAAATGCATGATGTATATTCAACACTGTATGTGCATTATGGTGTGAAACATAAATAAATGTATAGTTATTTAGAAATATTTATTTATATATAACCTCAAACGCATACAAACATTCAAAGCACTTCACTTTATGTTTACTTTAAAATACCACATGCACTGGCGATATCCAAGTGGCTGTTTGTCATGCAGGGAACAATAAACTGAAATAAATATTTTTACATAAGTATACATTTATTTCTGTTTCACACATAATGCACATACAGTGTTAAATAAACATTGTTTATGCACATACAGTGTTAAATAAACATTGTTTAATAAAACACCCCCATTTATGATAGAAAAGGCCACACATGCGCTATACAATGGTTTCAGAATTTCACAAGTCTAAATAGTTTTACCATGACGTATGCGGTCAGGTATGTGAAGACGCTGGCACGCATGCGTATTAGGGGCAAAATGAGAGCAACAGCTGATGAAACGTCACAGGAAGTGACATGGTTCGCTCTTTTACAAAGTTCGGTCCCTTCACAGAACAACGGCCACAATTTGTGAAACAGCTGATGCCCCACAGGAAGTGATGTGGTTTGCTGTTTTTACAAGTTCACCGTTTTTCCCAGAACACCGTATCCAGCAAGAGTAATACAAACAATAAATCTGACCGGAGGAGTAGCCAACGTGCAGACCGATAAACAAACAGACGTGTGCAACCTCCTGGGGCAAATCAGATTACAGAGCACTATCCACGCCCTCATGCTGTGTCGTATGGAAAGAAAGTAACTGTCTGACAGGGTGAGTGGCTTGCTGTGCCAAAAAAACAGGTAGACGAACAAAAACCTATAGCAACAGTATTATAACAGGAAGGAGTCAAATCTATATACATAAAGCCACCCTCGATCTAGCATCCAATGTTGTGCTTGCTAACAAAAATAAAAATAAAAAAAGCGTATGTCACCGTAACGACACATAACACAAAACAACAAATATAGATAATAAAAGGATGAAAGGGACGATATCCCTACGTTATACAAATCTAGTATCTAGGTCAGTGGTGATAGAGAATAATAAGCAGCAAAGGAAAATTCAATGAAGAATCTGACCAATCGGTAACAGACCAATCGGGGGAATAATACACATTATTAGGAAGATATGTACTAAAAAAACTGGATGATCAGCAAATCCACTGGGCAATGGGCAATGAGTAATGAATCCAATAATGATCATAACTGTGTAGTGCAGTGGTACAAATGAGAATACAAAAAATAAAAATAAAGATGTAAAAATGTAAAAACAAATTGCAACACATCAAGTGGACAAAAAGCAGACAATGAGCCATAGATACAGAATACAAACATGATCATGTGGGAGAACATATCAACAATCCTATTTACAAACGTGCTAGTCATGCAACATATAGGGGAATCATATTACAGAATAGAGCATATTCAACCATTATCAATGAAATATGTATCATATGCAAATAACAGGGGGACTAATGTTATCATATATACAAAAAGAGGAGGGAAAGAGTGGCTTGCCCCGTGCTGCTAAGGGGGCATATATATACAAATAGATAGAAACAAAGGCAATCTACCAAGTGAAATGACCAACACTAAGAGGATATATATACAATATATAGATACTCAATATATAGAGAATCTAAGGATATTTATTTATTTATAAAATATTTTACCAGGAAGGATACATTGAGATTTCTCTTGTTTTCAAGAATATCCTGGGATCACAAAACATTGCATTGATACAATGGGTACAATAAAATACAGAAACAATAATAAAATACACATTATACACAAAGTTTAACATAGAACAGGTAGGAAATATATAATCAACTGTGACAGGTGCATTCTGTTTTGAGATATATAGAGAGGGATCTCTTAAAGGATTTTAGGCTTGGGGAAGGTTTGAAAGTGTGCGGGAGGTCGCTCCATAACTGTGGCGCTCTGTAGGAAAAGGAGGATTGAGCTGCTTTCTCTTTTTGTATTGAGGCAAGCTAAATAATGTGCTGTTATTGGATCGGAGGTTATAGGAGGTGGGAATAGCAGGGGAGAGCATTCTGCTCAGGTAGGGTGGGAGCTTCCCAGAAAGGCTCTTAAAGACAAGGCAGGAAAGATGGAGGGAGCGCCTGGATTCCAGCGACAGCCAGTTTAGTTCTTTTAGCATGTCACAATGGTGGGTCCTGTAGTAACATTGTAGCACAAAGCGGCAGAGCGAGTTATATAACGTATTTAGTTTATTAAGGTGAGTTTGCGGAGCAGGTGCATATACTATGTCCCCATAATCCATGATAGGCATCAGCATTTGCTGTACAATCTTTTTCTTTACTGTAGGGCTGAGGCAAGTTTTGTTTCTGTACAGGGCACCTAGTTTTGGATAAAGTTTAGATGCAAGTTTTTCAATGTGGAGGCCAAAAGATAGATTGGGGTCTAACAACATACCCAAGTATTTAAAAGAGTGGACTGCGGTCAGTGTGCAATTGGATTTTGTTTTGATGCGTAGATTGTAATTTGTGTAATTTAGGTCCTGTTCCAAAGATCATTGTGACAGTTTTGTCAGTGTTAAGGAAGAGTTTGTTTTTTGAGATCCACTTTTCTACCTCTGTGAACTGGTGTTGGAGCACTGCTTCAAGCTGCTGCAGATTGGAATTGTTTGCATAGATTACCGTGTCATCTGCGTACATGTGTACAGTTGAGGATTTGACGATATTAGGCAGATCATTTATAAATAATGTGAATAGTAGGGGCCGAGAATGGAACCTTGGGGAACACCACACGTGACTGGGAGAGGGAGGGAGTCGCTGTCAGAAATGGAGACATACTGTGATTGATCCGATACATATGATCGAACGGACGATCAGCAATACCAGAGTTTTTTAGTTTGAGCAGTAGTATGTTATGGTCTACTGTGTCAAAGGCCTTTGCAAAATCAAGGAAAATAGCTCCAGTTAGATCTCCTTGTTCCAAGCCAGTTTGGATGTCGTTGCAAACTTTTAGGAGGGCAGTTGTAGTGGAGTGATTTGGGCGAAAACCTGATTGACCAGGGGTCAGATAGTTAGATTGTTGGTAATACTCACATAGTTGCGTATGGATGCATTTTTCTAAGATTTTTTTACAATACTGGGAGCAATGATATAGGGCGATAGTTAGAAACCAAGGTTAACTCCCCACTTTTATGAATAGGCACTACTCTTGCAGATTTCCAAAGTTTGGGTATGTATCCAGACACCAAGGATTCGTTAATTAGGGTTGTGACAAATTTAGCAATTGACGGCGCACTGAGCTTCAACAGCATTGCTGGGATTTGATCAGGTCCAGACTGGTTTTTCATTTTTAGATTATTAAGGTGTTTCCTAATGACATTGATGGGTACAGGTCTAAAATAGAACTTCTCTATATTGGGTCTTTGCTGATTTAGTGGAGCCTGATCCACATTTGTAGTTTCAGGATGCGTGTCATTTATTAGTTTGTCAATCAGCGTGGTGGAGCATCCGACAAAAACATAATTTATGCTTACCTGATAAATTTATTTATCTTGTAGTGTGTTCAGTCCACGGGTCATCCATTACTTATGGGATATATTCTCCTTCCCAACAGGAAGTTGCAAGAGGATCACCCAAGCAGAGCTGCTATATAGCTCCTCCCCTCACATGTCATATCCAGTCATTCGACCGAAACAAGACGAGAAAGGAGAAACTATAGGGTGCAGTGGTGACTGGAGTTATAATTTAAAATTGAGAACCTGCCTCAAATAGACAGGGCGGGCCGTGGACTGAACACACTACAAGAGAAATAAATTTATCAGGTAAGCATAAATTATGTTTTCTCTTGTTAAGTGTGTTCAGTCCACGGGTCATCCATTACTTATGGGATACCAATACCAAAGCTAAAGTACACGGATGATGGGAGGGACAAGGCAGGAACATTAAACAGAAGGAACCACTGCCTGTAGAACCTTTCTCCCAAAAACAGCCTCCGAAGAAGCAAAAGTGTCAAATTTGTAAAATTTGGAAAAAGTATGAAGTGAAGACCAAGTTGCAGCCTTGCAAATCTGTTCAACAGAAGCCTCATTCTTAAAGGCCCAGGTGGAAAACACAGCTCTAGTGGAATGAGCTGTAATTCGTTCAGGAGGCTGCTGTCCAGCAGTCTCATAGGCTAAGCGTATTATGCTACGAAGCCAAAAAGAGAGAGAGGTAGCCAAAGCCTTTTGACCTCTCCTCTGTCCAGAGTAAACGACAAACAGAGAAGAAGTTTGTCGAAAATCTTTAGTTGCCTGTAAGTAGAACTTCAGAGCACGGACCACGTCTAGATTATGCAAAAGACGTTCCTTCTTTGAAGAAGGATTAGGACATAAGGATGGAACAACAATCTCTTGATTGATATTCTTGTTAGAAACAACCTTAGGTAAAAACCCAGGTTTAGTACGCAGGACTACCTTGTCTGAATGAAAGATCAGATAAGGAGAATCACAATGTAAGGCAGATAACTCAGAGACTCTTCGAGCCGAGGAAATAGCCATCAAAAACAGAACTTTCCAAAATAAAAGCTTAATATCAATGGAATGAAGGGGTTCAAACGGAACACCCTGAAGAACTTTAAGAACCAAGTTTAAGCTCCACGGGGGAGCAACAGCTTTAAACACAGGCTTAATCCTAGCCAAAGCCTGACAAAAAGCCTGGACGTCTGGATTCTCTGCCAGACGCTTGTGTAAAAGAATAGACAGAGCAGAAATCTGTCCCTTTAGCGAACTAGCGGATAAGCCCTTTTCTAAACCCTCTTGTAGAAAAGACAATATCCTAGGAATCCTAACCTTACTCCATGAGTAACTCTTGGATTCACACCAATATAAATATTTAAGCCATATCTTGTGGTAAATTTTTCTGGTAACAGGTTTCCGAGCCTGTATTAATGTATCAATAACCGAATCCGAAAACCCACGCTTTGATAGAATCAAGCGTTCAATTTCCAAGCAGTCAGCCTCAGAGAAATTAGGTTTGGATGGTTGAAAGGACCCTGAATTAGAAGGTCCTGCCTCAGGGGTAGAGACCATGGTGGACAGGACGACATGTCCACTAGGTCTGCATACCAGGTCCTGCGTGGCCACGCAGGCGCTATCAGAATCACTGATGCTCTCTCCTGTTTGATCCTGGCAATCAGTCGAGGTAGCAACGGAAAAGGTGGAAACACATAAGCTATGTTGAAAGCCCAAGGGGCTGCTAGTGCATCTACCAGCACCGCTCCCGGGTCCCTGGACCTGGATCCGTAACAAGGAAGCTTGGCGTTCTGGCGAGATGCCATGAGATCCAGATCCGGTTTGCCCCAACGATGAATCAGTTGGGCAAATACCTCCGGGTGAAGTTCCCACTCCCCCGGATGAAAAGTCTGGCGACTTAAAAAATCCGCCTCCCAGTTCTCCACGCCTGGGATGTAGATCGCTGACAGGTGGCAAGAGTGAGACTCTGCCCAGCGAATTATCTTCAAGACTTCCAACATCGCTAGGGAACTCCTGGTTCCCCCTTGATGATTGATGTAAGCCACAGTCGTGATGTTGTCCGACTGAAATCTGATGAACCTCAGTGTTGCCAACTGAGGCCAAGCTAGAAGAGCATTGAATATTGCTCTTAATTCTAGAATGTTTATCGGGAGGAGTTTCTCCTCCTGAGTCCACGATCCCTGAGCCTTCAGGGAGTTCCAGACTGCTCCCCAGCCTAGTAGGCTGGCATCTGTTGTTACAATCGTCCAATCTGGTCTGCGAAAAGTCATTCCTTTGGACAGATGAACCCGTGACAACCACCAGAGAAGAGAATCTCTGGTCTCCTGGTCCAGATTTAGCAAAGGGGACAGATCTGAGTAATCCCCGTTCCATTGACTTAGCATGCATAGTTGCAGCGGTCTGAGATGTAGGCGCGCAAATGGCACTATGTCCATTGCCGCGACCATTAAGCCGATTACTTCCATGCACTGAGCTACTGATGGGCTTGGAATGGAGTGAAGGACACGGCAAGCATTGAGAAGCTTTGATAACCTGGACTCCGTCAGGTAAATATTCATCTCTACAGAATCTATAAGAGTCCCTAGAAAAGGGACCCTTGTGAGTGGTAACAGAGAACTCTTTTCCACGTTCACTTTCCACCCATGCGACCTCAGAAATGCTAGAACTATCTCTGTATGAGACTTTGCATTTTGAAAACTTGACGCTTGTATCAGAATGTCGTCTAGGTACGGAGCCACCGCTATGCCTCGTGGTCTTAGTACCGCCAGAAGAGAGCCCAGAACCTTTGTAAAAATTCTCGGGACCGTAGCTAACCCGAAGGGAAGCGCTACAAACTGGTAATGCCTGTCTAGAAAGGCAAACCTCAGGTACCGATAATGATCTTTGTGAATCGGTATGTGAAGGTAGGCATCCTTTAAATCTACTGTGGTCATATATTGACCCTCTTGGATCATGGGTAGGATGGTCCGAATGGTTTCCATCTTGAACGATGGAACCCTTAGGAATTTGTTTAAGATTTTTAAATCTAAGATTGGTCTGAAGGTTCCCTCTTTCTTGGGAACCACAAACAGATTTGAATAAAACCCTTGCCCCTGTTCCGTCCGCGGAACTGGGTGGATCACTCCCATCACTAAGAGGTCTTGTACACATTGTAGAAATGCCTCTTTCTTTACTAGGTTTGTTGATAACCTTGACAGATGAAACCTCCCTTGTGGAGGAGAAGTTTTGAAATCCAGAAGGTATCCCTGAGATATAATCTCCAACGTCCAGGGATCCTGTACATCTCTTGCCCAAGCCTGGGCGAAGAGAGAGAGTCTGCCCCCCACTAGATCCGTCTCCGGAAAGGGGGCCCTGACTTCATGCTGTCTTAGGGGCGGAAGTAGGCTTTCTGGCCTGCTTGCCCTTGTTCCATGACTGGTTGCCTTTCCAACCCTGTCTGTAACGAGCAGTAGTTCCTTCCTGTTTTGGAGCGGAGGAAGTTGATGCTGCTCCTGCCTTGAAATTACGAAAGGCACGAAAATTAGACTGTTTGGCCTTCGATTTGGCCCTGTCCTGAGGAAGGGTGTGGCCCTAACCTCCAGTAATGTCAGCAATAATTTCCTTCAAGCCGGGCCCGAATAAGGTCTGCCCTTTGAAAGGAATGTTTAGTAATTTAGACTTAGAAGTTACATCTGCTGACCAGGATTTAAGCCAAAGCGCTCTGCGCGCCTGTATGGCGAATCCGGAATTTTTAGCCGTAAGTTTGGTTAAATGCACTACGGCATCCGAAACAAACGCATTAGCCAGCTTAAGGGTTCTAATCTTGCTCAGAGACTCATCCAATGGTGCTGTGCGAATCGCCTCTTCCAGAGACTCAAACCAGAATGCCGCTGCAGCAGTGACAGGCGCAATGCATGCAAGAGGCTGTAATATAAAACCTTGTTGAACAAACATTTTCTTAAGATAACCCTCTAATTTTTTATCCATTGGATCTGAGAAAGCACAGCTATCCTCCACCGGGATAGTGGTACGCTTGGCTAAAGTAGAAACTGCTCCCTCCACCTTAGGGACCGTCTGCCATAAGTCTCGTGTGGTGGCGTCTATAGGGAACATTTTTCTAAATATCGGAGGAGGGGAAAAAGGCACACCAGGTCTATCCCACTCCTTACTAATAATCTCTGTAAGCCTCTTTGGTATAGGAAAAACGTCAGTACACACCGGCACCGCGTAGTATTTATCCAGCTTACATAATTTCTCTGGGACTGCCACCGTGTCACAATCATTCAGAGCCGCTAACACCTCCCCTAGCAACACGCGGAGGTTCTCAAGCTTAAATTTAAAATTTGAAATTTCTGAATCCGTTCTCCCCGAATCAGAACCGTCACCCACAGAATGAAGCTCTCCGTCCTCATGTTCTGCAAATTGTGACGCAGTATCAGACATGGCTCTCGTGTCATCGGCGCGCTCTGTCCTTAACCCAGAACTGTCGCGCTTGCCTCTTAACTCGGGCATATTGTATAATACTTCTTTCATAACATTAGCCATATCATGTAAAGTGATTTGTAAGGGCCTTGATGTACTTGGCGCCTCAATCTCACGCACCTCCCGAGCGGGAGACGAAGGTACTGACACGTGAGGAGAGTTAGACGGCATAACTGCCCCCTCGTTGTCTGGTGATAATTTTTTAATCGGCACAGATTGATTTTTCAAAGTAGCATCAATACAATTGGTACACATATTCCTATTGGGCTCCACAACGGCTTTTAAACATAATGAACAAGCAGATTCCTCTGTATCAGACATGTTTAAACAGATTAGCAATGAAGCTAGCAAGCTTGGAAAATACTTTCAATAAGTTTGCAAGCAATATAAAAAACGCTGCAGCGCTTTTAAAAAACACAGTTGAATAACAAAGAACTAATTCAGTTATAGTCAACAATTCTTTAAATGTATTAATTAGCAGAGGATTGCACCCATTAGCAACAGGATGATTAACCCCTCAGTACCCAAAAAAACGGATATCAAATTAATATTAAACGTTTTTATCACAGTCTAACACACTGTCACAGGTCTGCTGTGACTGATTACCTCCCTCAAAAACGAATTTTGAAGACCCCTGAGCTCTCTAGAGACGTCCTGGATCAAGGAGGAAGAAGCAGGAAGACTGTGCTAGAATTTTAACTGCGCAACAAGGCGCTAAAAAGAGGCCCCTCCCGCTCATTTACAACAGTGGGAGACCTGATATAACGGTTTCTATGCAGAAATATACGTTAGCCATGTGGAAAAAAAGAGAAAAAATTCATGCCCAAAAGGATTTATCACCAAAGTACCTCACAAAACGAATAACATGCCAGTAAACGTTTTGAAAATAAACTTCTTTAAATGTCATGCAAAGTTATCACTAAGCCTGCAACCAGTCGCTACCACTGCAGATAAGGCTTAAGCATTATTTCAGTATTAACAGTATTTTCTCAGTCAAATTCTAGTCCCTAGAAAATAACTCTACTGTGCATACATTTATCAGCCTGATACCAGTCACTACTACTGCATTTAAGGCTGTACTTACATCATACGGGTAACAGCAGTATTTTCTTAGTCAATTCCATTCCCAGAAAATATTATACTGCACATACCTCATTTGCGGGGGACCCCGCATACTATTCCCATGTTCTGAAGTTACCCCACTCCTCAGAATGTCGAGAACAGCCAGTGGATCTTAGTTACGCCTGCTAAGATCATAGAAAACGCAGGCAGTTTCTTCTTCCAAATACTGCCTGAGATAGAAAAACAGCACACTCCGGTGCCATTTAAAATAACAAACTTTTGATTGAAGAATAATTAAGTAAAAACTCCAACTCCTCTTTGTTGAGGGTTGCAAGAGAATGACTGGATATGAAATGTGAGGGGAGGAGCTATATAGCAGCTCTGCTTGGGTGATCCTCTTGCAACTTCCTGTTGGGAAGGAGAATATATCCCATAAGTAATGGATGACCCGAGGACTGAACACACTTAATAAGAGAAATAACTATTAAAGGCATTTGCTACTTCTAAGGGGAGTTGCAGGGTTTGGTTGTCCATATTGACAGTGGAGGGTTGGGAGTGGATTGGTGGATTTTGTAAGTTATTTATGAGTTTCCAAAACTTTCTAGGGTTTGATATGTTATTGTTCAGATTTTCACAGAAATATTGGGCCTTGGCCAATTTTGTTTGTTTAGTGCATATATTTCGCCATTGTCTATATACACAGTGATCGTTCATAGAGCCTGTATGCTTGAACTTTGACCACAATGAATCCCAAAACTGGTACATTTGAATGAGGTCAGCTGTGATCCAATTCAAGTGTGCTCCTTTTACTCTCACCTTACGCAGCGGGGCATGTAAATTCCAAACTTGTAGGAGTTCAGACTGAAAGAATTCAACTGCAGAGTTAAATGAAAAGATGGACTCTCAAAGTATGGAACACAGGACTCTCAAAAAAAACAAATATGGATCTAGACTCTCACCAAAATAATAGTGGATCTAAACTCTCATGTACAACTCCATTCATGTCATCTTACAAGTAGTGTCCATGATGTATAACAGGGCCCGGATCCGTCTTTTATCTTCATACTTATAGGTAGTATTGCTACCCTCTATTGATGTTGAGTCCTTTAGGTGACATGGTGCCTAATTCAAAAGTCAATTTTTTCTTTCTTGTCATATATACGCATATATCCTTAGATTCTCTATATATTGAGTATCTATATATTGTATATATATCCTCTTAGTGTTGGTCATTTCACTTGGTAGATTGCCTTTGTTTCTATCTATTTGTATATATATGCCCCCTTAGCAGCACGGGGCAAGCCACTCTTTCCCTCCTCTTTTTGTATATATGATAACATTAGTCCCCCTGTTATTTGCATATGATACATATTTCATTGATAATGGTTGAATATGCTCTATTCTGTAATATGATTCCCCTATATGTTGCATGACTAGCACGTTTGTAAATAGGATTGTTGATATGTTCTCCCACATGATCATGTTTGTATTCTGTATCTATGGCTCATTGTCTGCTTTTTGTCCACTTGATGTGTTGCAATTTGTTTTTACATTTTTACATCTTTATTT
The DNA here is from genome assembly GCF_027579735.1 of Bombina bombina. NCBI lineage: Eukaryota > Metazoa > Chordata > Amphibia > Anura > Bombinatoridae > Bombina > Bombina bombina. The sequence continues at coordinate 163,120,213 of NC_069508.1, read as the reverse complement.
TTATTTTTTGTATTCTCATTTGTACCACTGCACTACACAGTTATTATCATTATCCGATGCATTGCTCATTGCCCAGTGGATTTGCTGATCAGCCAGTTTTTTTAGTACATATCTTCCTTATAATGTGTATAATTCCCTCGATTGGTCTGTTACCGATTGGTCAGATTCATTATTGAATTTTCCTTTGCTGCTTATTATTCTCTATCACCACTGACATTGATGCTTGATTTGTATAAAGTAGGGATATCGTCGCTTTCATCCTTGTATTATCTATATGTTGTTTTGTGTTATGTGTTGTTGCGGTGACATACGCTTTTTTAATTTTTATTTTTGTTAGCAAGCGCTACATTGGATGCTGGATTGAGGGTGGCTTTATGTATATATATATATATATATATATATATATATATATATATATATATATATATATATATATATATATATAGATAGATTTGGCTCCATCCTATTATAATACTGAGCTATAAGTTTTTGTTAGTCTATCTGTTTTTTCGGCAATGCAGCCACTCCCCCTGTCAGATAGTTACTTTCTTTCCATACAACACAGCATGAGGATGTGGATAGGGCTCTGTAATCTGATTGGCCCCAGGAGGTTACACACACCTGTTTGTTTATCGGTCTGCACGTTGGCTACTCCTCTTGTCAGATTTATCGTAGGTATTGCTCTTGCTGGATACGGTGTTCTGGTAAGGGACCGAACTTTTCAAAAGAGCGAACCATGTCACTTCCTATGACGTTTCATCAGCTGTTGCACTCATTTTGCCCCTAATGCGCATGCGTGCCAGCGTCATCACATACCTGGCCGCATACGTCACTGTGAAAATATTTTGACTTGTGAAATTCTGAAACCTTTCTATAGCGCATGCATGGGCTTTTCTATCACAAATGGGGTGATTTATGGAACAATGTTTATTCAACACTGTATGTGAATTATGGTGTGAAACCGAAATAAATGTATACTTATTTAAAAATATTTATTTATATGTAACCTGAAACATGGAACAATGTTTATTCGTCCCTGCATGACAAACAGCCATTCGGCTTTCGCCACTGCATGTCGTATTTTAAAGTAAACATAAAGTGAAGTGCTTTGAATGCACGCCTTCTTGTTTGTATGCGTTTCAGGTTATATATAAAACATCGTTCCATAAATCCCCCCATTTGTGATAGAAAAGCCCATGCATGCGCTATAGAAAGGTTTCAGAATTTCACAAGTCTAAATATTTTCACAGTGAAGTATGCGGCCAGGTATGTGATGATGCTGGCACGCATGCGCATTAGGGGCAAAATGAGTGCAACTGCTGATGAAACGTCACAGGAAGTGATATGGTTCGCTCTTTTACAAAGTTCGGTCCCTTCACAGAACAATTTTGCACACGGTGCTCATTGATTCGTTGATTGATTGTAGGGTGGGCTAAATAGGCCTATATATGTTTATATTTTACAATGTTTGATTGTCAGAAGAAGGGGTTTTCCTACCCGAAACGTCACTTTAATAAATTATTTTTGCACAGTTGAAGTCCGGTGAATGCTTTATACTCTTTCATTATTGACATCCAGACAGCACCCCGGCGGATAAAATATTTTTGGTGAGAGTGCACACACGTACTTTGTTTATATATATATATATATATATAGACCATGGGAGATTATAATACCTGATCTATTCACTTACACCAAGTTGATGAGGAGCATGCAACATACATGAATACTAAAATGGAACGGAGATTTCTTACCTCTGCATTCTCATGGCCCTCCAGGGTCATACAGATGTCAAGGTCACTGTCTCGGAAGCCAAACCCATTCTTGGAAGAGCCAAACAAGCAGAGTCTTGCGTTACCTAACAAAGCATCAACTAAGGTCAATCAGGTCAACTTCAAGCATTAGCAGGAGTGTAGGGTCAAATAACTAGTTGGGATTGTTGTCAAGAGAATCTAGAGCTCTTACATATAGATGCTTTATTTCTAAAAGCGCTTTTTGTTATAAACGCAAATCACTATCAGTGTAACAATAATTAATTGTCACACATTTTTCATCACACAACTATGAAAGTTAAACCAGTCTCTGTTCTATTATCAAACCAGTTATGATGTGAATATAGACAGGTGGCTGAACAAATAATTATTGCCAACCACAAGAAGTTTGGAGGGTCTGCAATGTAGAACCCTGGTTAAAAGCTCAATATTTTTATGTAGTATATACCATTTAGGTATCCCATAAAGATTTCAAAATGCATAATAAGAAATAATGTATGGTTTCCATGATCAAGCGTTAGAGCCGTTACCCAAACACTGTCAACTCATACATGAGACCATATTACGCACGCTGTGCTACCAAAGTAATTGACTTTAGGATGAAAGGCAGACACAGCCTTATAAGGATTCAAATCTGCTACTTAAATGTTTAAAAAGGTATCTCAGACACTGACGTCAGACATTAATTGAGCTATTAACTTTTTTTACTCTGTTATAAAAAAAGAAGTGACTAAATAATCACTTTTTTTCCCTAGAATTTATATATGAAAAACTATGTGATATACACAACAACATGCATTGTAGGGCACAGAATCATAAAAAGAATTTGTTAAATCATTGTAAGTTATAATTTTCTATAGTTAAACTGTTTAAACCTTTTCCATCCTAGCTTAGTAGCACAAACTAGTTACAGCTTATTCGTGGTGTGGGGTAATATAATAAAGGTTTGTTTTCAAAGCCAAAGTGAAATAAAGGAGTGCAGCAAATACGTTTGTCCTCCAAGAGACATCATGTAATATCGCTACTTGAACATTCCAATACGTAAAGTGATGGTAAATCCTAGCGTTTTTTAAACACTAGGATTTACCAGTGCAACAAATAAAGGGGACTTTCAGTCATGAAGTATAAAATACTTCATGCTCTAAGTTCCTTTATTTGTCTGCCGCACTGAGCGCCTCAGGCCGCCCACGGCAGAACACTATTTTTTTGTGAGGCCAATAGCGTGCTAGCTATCCGGCATAATTGCACGGCTATTGGCTAAGAGGTGGAAATGTCAACTCAATGAAAAAAATAGCGTTCTTCTGTGGGTGGCCTCAGCGCAGCATACACCACAGACAAATAAAGGAACTTTCAGCATGAAGTATTTTATACTTCATGACTGAAAGTCCCCTTTATTTGTTGCAATGGTAAATTCTAGTGTTTCCAAAAACGCTAGGATTTACCATCACTTTAAAAAAATGGCTGATTTTCTAGTCCCAAACATTAACTAGCTAAAGTATGCAAGTTAATTAAGTCTGTGCTTCACTTAAAGTAAATTATTTTCTCATTCTGCAAATGAGGGTAGAAAACGCATGTTTTGTAGAGTTTGTTTTGTGATATATCGGTAGCATCTGAGATGGGAAATACATTTTCAATATTAGACTAATATTAATAATAACCAGTTTCAAAGCTACAAGGTGGAACTCATTTTACTAACCATTAAACTCCTTCCGGATAAAGCGCTCCAGATGAGCAAGGATCTGCTCGCGGTTTTGCTGCTCACAAGCATTTGGCGATAATTCATCTTAAAAAAAATAAATAAATAAATAAACAGAATAAAATAATTTTACATAAACATTAATTAACATGAATTTTACATAAACATCCCTGTTTAGCAAGTGTGGAGTTACAAATCAGCAACACTGTGTGATATGTGATTTACAAGTGGAATACACTTGTTCAGTGTTAATGGCAACAGTAAGTTAGTCACAGATCCTGGAATAGTGCAGACAGATCTCAGATATACTCAGCACTTTACATACTGGAATATATGTGCACACCCCTAGGTAGGTACCACCACCAGTCTGCGAGAAGGTGTAAAGACTCGCTGACAAACGCAGGCGGGTTCCGGGTTTACACCAAATTAACGCCTGCTATCTTTACCAAGCCCATGTGCCACGTGATATCACCACACATGTGCGCACTCACCTCTGCTGATCACAAACACATTTCTGTCTAACAATAGCTTATACATCTCTCAGTGCAACTTCTGTAAGACGTTCAACCAGTTAAAAGGCAGGTCACCCTGGGTGATTGTCTACATTAGCATGAGAGAAATACATCCCTGTGACCAGAAGTACATCTCAGTTATAAGAAAAATAAAACAAGCACTTAAAGGGACCCACATTTTTTCTTTCCTGATTCAGATAGAAAATACAATTTTAAACAACTTTCTAATTTACTTCTATTATCTAATCTGTTTCATTCTCTTGGTATAATTTGTTGAAGGAACAGCAATGCACTACTGGTTTCTAACTGAACACATAGGTGAGCCAATCACAATATATATATATATATATATATATATATATATATATATATATATACAAAACACGGAAGGGAACTGCACTCTCATACCGGACCGGGTACACATCCCATGACCCTGCAACATGCTCAGTCCTGGGTGCCACTGGCACTCACAGGAAGCTGTGCTGTCCCCAGAGCCACAAGCAGTTAACCCCAGACAGGTCTGGGTGCAAGAACCATAGGGAAAATTACAAAACAAATTAATACAACACACAGAGGAAACCCAGCACTCACTCACAAGCTCTCAGCTAAGATTTAAAAGCAAAAATGGAAAGGTTAGTCACCGCATCTGGCCAAATGGGACAAGCTCAGGTACCACATCAAGGTCCTTTCCAATACCTGAGACCCTAAAACAGCCACACAATGCAAGCTTTCAAATCCAAACAAACTGAAAACAAGGGAAGGGTGCACAGGAATATGTAACCACCCTAGACATATACAAAACACGGAAGGGAACTGCACTCTCATACCGGACCGGGTACACATCCCATGACCCTGCACCATGCTCAGTCCTGGGTGCCACTGGCATTCACAGGAAGCTGTGCTGTCCCCAGAGCCACAAGCAGTTAACCCCAGACAGGTCTGGGTGCAAGAACCATAGGGAAAATTACAAAACAAATTAATACAACACACAGAGGAAACCCAGCACTCACTTACAAGCTCTCAGCTAAGATTTAAAAGCAAAAATGGAAAGGTTAGTCACCGCATCTGGCCAAATGGGACAAGCTCAGGTACCACGTCAAGGTCCTTTCCAATACCTGAGACCCTAAAACAGCCACACAATGCAAGCTTTCAAATCCAAACAAACTGAAAACAAGGGAAGGGTGCACAGGAATATGTAACCACCCTAGACATATACAAAACACGGAAGGGAACTGCACTCTCATACCGGACCGGGTACACATCCCATGACCCTGCAGCATGCTCAGTCCTGGGTGCCACTGGCACTCACAGGAAGCTGTGCTGTCCCCAGAGCCACAAGCAGTTAACCCCAGACAGGTCTGGGTGCAAGAACCATAGGGAAAATTACAAAACAAATTAATACAACACACATAGGAAACCCAGCACTCACTTACAAGCTCTCAGCTAAGATTTAAAAGCAAAAATGGAAAGGTTAGTCACCGCATCTGGCCAAATGGGACAAGCTCAGGTACCACGTCAAGGTCCTTTCCAATACCTGAGACCCTAAAACAGCCACACAATGCAAGCTTTCAAATCCAAACAAACTGAACACAAGGGAAGGGTGCACAGGAATATGTAACCACCCTAGACATATAAAAAACACGGAAGGGAACTGCACTCTCATACCGGACCGGGTACACATCCCATGACCCTGCAACATGCTCAGTCCTGGGTGCCACTAGCACTCACAGGAAGCTGTGCTGTCCCCAGAGCCACAAGCAGTTAACCCCAGACAGGTCTGGGTGCAAGAACCATAGGGAGAATTACAAACAAATTAATACAACGCACAGAGGAAACCCAGCACTCACTTACAAGCTCTCAGCTAAGATTTAAAAGCAAAAATGGAAAGGTTAGTCACCGCATCTGGCCAAATGGGACAAGCTCAGGTACCACGTCAAGGTCCTTTCCAATACCTGAGACCCTAAAACATATATATATATATATGTAGGCACCAATTAACAGCTAGATCCTAGGTTCTCTGCTGCTCCTGAGCTTGCCTAGATAAACCTTTCAGCAAATAACAAGAGAAAGAAGCAAATTAAATAATAGAAGTAAATTGGAAAGTTGTTTAAAATTGTATTCTCTATCTGAATCATGAAATAAATTTTTTGGGTTTCATGTCCCTTTAAAGTGCCATAAAACATTTTGAGTTATGTGTCAACTGAGGTAAAACAGTGTGTGAAAAAAGTGGATAAAAAAAGCTTATAAGTATTTTAATACAATTTCCAAAAAGCTGCAAAATTACTTACACTTTAGTGTTGCCAATTGTAGCCTGCTCCACCCCCCTTATCAGTGTCCTACTCAAAACCTTGTGGTATCATATAACAAAGTGTGCATGTGAGGATAATTACTTATGCAAGCAAGGGGGGGGGGTGAGGAGGAACAGCAAGCACTACTGCTATTGTTTGTTGCTAAGAGGCTTGCTTGTTTCTATGGGGATAACTTACAATGCTTTGTGAAAGCTTCAGCATTATACTGTGCACTGCTTTAGTCAGGTGCCATGTGACTCTGCCCTCTACCGTGCCCATGCACGAGTGCATTATGCATAAGCTATGGCCTGGATAGCACCTGCCATATATAGAATGCCCAGGGAGGAGCCTGCTGCAAGCAAAACTATACCTGAATTAAAGGGGTTATTGGGGGTAAAAACAGAGATATATATATTTAAAAACTAATGATTGTTCATACTGTTTTATGTCCCTTTAAGAAATGAAGAAGTGATCTATGGAAATATAAAGGCATTTCTGTGCCGTTTCTGTGTTACAATTTTTCTCCCAACAGGTTTTTTTTTTACTTTTAGAGATAACAAAAGCATTTATAAAGACACATACACGTGTAAACATGAATTGCTCTGGTTTGCTTGGGCACTTTATTTTTTAAACCGTTTACAACAGCGCTGTGGGTCGTGCAGCTCATGCTCTATAGTGTTACAGATTCTGATTGGCTTAAAGGGACACTAAACCCAAACATTTTCTTTCATGATTCAGGTAGAGAATACAATTTTAAGCAATATTCCAAATTACTTCTATTATCTAATTTGCTTCATTTTGTAGGTATCCTTTGTTGAAGAAATAGCAATGCACATGGGTGAGCCAATCACACAAGGCATCTGTGTGCAGCCACCAATCAGCAGCTACTGAGCCTATCTAGATATGCTTTTCAGCATAGGATATCAAGAGACTGAAGCAAATTAGATAATAGAAGTAAATTGGAAAGTTGTTTAAAATTACATGCTCTTTCTAAATCATAAAAGAAAAAATTGGGGTTTTATGATCCTTTAAGTACGCTGCTTCTTTAAGAAGAAGAAAAGCTGCAGAACCGAGAGGATTACACATAAGCTAATTCAGGGTAAAAGGGGGCTGATTTTATTAAATAAACAAAACACTTTCTTTCAAGAAATTAAAGGTAAATATTAAAGCGGCTGTTTTCTTGTTTCATACCAAGGGATTGTACATTTAGTAAAATGTGATGATCTGGAAGACCCCCTTCTGCTCCAGATTAGGATAAAGCCTGTGATTGGATCATATTCATGTATGAAACACATCTATACTATAATTGCGTTTGTAACGCGTCCGTTGTTGTCGCCAGTTGTGCACGCATCCTCAAAGGTATGTTGGCAGCGCGAGGCAGCCAAAAGAATGTTGGCTGCACACGCAGCCAAAATAATTAACTTCGGTGGATTCTTTCACCACCCTGCCATTTTCGGAATCCACCGGGATGAAGCGGGGATGCAGCGAACACAAACGGAGCGTTGCAAAAAAAAAAAAAAAAAAAAACCTAACCCCCCGCAATAAGCATTAAGAAAAAAACAACAACACTTTACCTAATAAAATTATTAACCCCTAAATCCGCCAACCCCAACAACGCAAACTACCTAATACATCTATTAACCCCTAAACTAACATTAACCCACATCGCTTATTAACCTAATAAATCGATTAACCCCTAAACCACCATTAATCCACATTGCAATTAACATAATAAATCTATTAACCCCTAGACCGCCAAACCCCACAACGCAAATAACTAATCACTAAGCCCCCTAACCTAACACCCCCTAAATTAACCCCATTACATAAATTAAAATAATCCTAAATTACAATTAAAATAAAAAACCTAACATTACTTTAAAAATAAAGAAAACTAAGTTTAAACTAATCTAAAATTACAGAAAATGAAAAAGTCTAACATTACAGAAAATAAAAAAGTCTAACATTACACAAAATAATAAACCACATTATCCAAAATAAAAAAAATAAACCTAATCCCTATGAAAATAAAAAAAATAAACCTAATCCCTATGAAAATAAAAAAGCCCCCCAAAATAAAAACACCCCCTAATCTAAGAATAAACTACCAATAGCTCTTAAAAGGGCTTTTTGTAGGGCATTGCCCTAAATAAATCAGCTATTTTACATTCACAATAAACAAAGTCCCCCCTAACCGTAAAACCCCCACCCACCAAACCCCCCAAAATAAAAAAAACTAAACAACCCATTGCCCCATTGCATTTGTATGGACATTGCCCTTAAAAGGGCATTCAGCTCTTTTACTGGGCTATTGGTAGTTTAGTATTAGATTAGGGGGTGTTTTTATTTGGGGGGGGGGATTTTCTATTTTTATAGGGGTATTACTTTAGGTTACCTAAACTAATACCCCTTTTGGATACCTTTGTTTAGTTTGTTTGTCGCCTAGTAGCAAAATAAAGGAATTTGATTACAAATGAAATGCTCCAACAAAACAGAGCATTTTACTTTAACACTAGACAGTCCCTTTAACACTAGACAGTTCCTTTAAGACAGACAGGCTGGGATGAACGTACCAAAGCATCTCTTGCATACTCGATCCAAAATTTCCCGGAACCTGGCAGTCATTGGGGGTAAAGGATTTAGATCTATCTTCTTGAAATCCTCCGGACAATCGTCCTTAGAGTGACCATCACGCTTACAGATGCTGCACACTATGGTTGGGGGCTAGAGAAGGACAAGTACAGGTTTCATGAGATGATTAAATGTAAAACAAACTAAACTTTCATTAGTATCACTTGTTCTGCACAAAATACACTGGCATGCGGCACAGTTTCACTTCTTTATAGTTATATAAACAGATGCCAGAGCACAGAGGAAACCTATAGAAAGTGAATATGTCTGAAAGACGGAGAAGAACACTTAAAGGGTTATTAAACTTCTAGACACTACTACAACAAATGGTTACTACTCACTGCGCCTCTATTCAGAGTTGTTCTCTTACTTTAGCTCTTTAAAAGAGCTGTTTGGTAAAGCTCTGACTCTTTGTACTGGGCAATGCCATCTTGGAGTGCACGTATTCTTGCACCCTGTGACAGAATTGCATTCGCCGGTCAGTGTTGTTGCCCGGTCATTCACAGCTGTACTGTGCTGTTCGATTTAGCACCAACAATACAGAGTGAGAGGTTTAAATTCCTGCAGTTTGTTTGAAATTTACATAAAACCCATAAAAAAGCCACAAAAATAATATAGAGCAATGCAGCCACTGCAAAAAATGTAAAGCTTCTGCTCTGCATCATGCACTGATTTGTGAACCACTTCTGTCACAGAGTGCAAAAATACCTAAGCTCCAAAATAGCGGTTTCCTGTATGAAGATTTTCATCATATGTATAAATCTGCGTTCATTCAGCCTAGGGAATTTCTAGACCTTAAAAATTTGTAAGTACTAACCAATATTGCCAATAAAAACCCTAAACATTAATGGGATAGTACAGGTAGAAAACCCTTTATCCAAACTGCTTGGGACTTGGATTTCAAAATAGTTTGGATGTTGGAATATTTGCATCTTTAAAATGGGACAGTTCAGAGAGGGGATGGGACAAAGTGTAAACAACAATATCATATGTCATTTAGGCAATATTAACCATATGATAATACAGCTAATATATATATCATGTTTAATACTTGTGTATACATTGTGCCATCAGAAAGACAGAAAAGTACTGTAATCACAAAGATAATAGTTGTTGATTTAAATAAATATAGACTATTATTTAGAACACAAAAACAAACAAACCAAAGACACAAGAAGAGAAGATTGTGATTTACAGGAGGGGAAAAACAGTAATATTTGATAATTTTATCTTTAAAACAAAATTTATGCTTACCTGATACATTATTTTCTTTCCTGGCACGGAGAGTCCACAAATCCATTCTAATTACTAATGGAAATTCAACTCCTGGCCACCAGTAGGAGGCAGAGAACACCCCAGCAAAGCTTTAAGTATCCTCCCACTTCCCATAATCTGTCTTGAAAGTAAACCAGGACGGGTCGTGGACTTTCCATGTCAGGAAAGAAAATAATTTATCATCAGGTAAGCATAAATTTTGTTTTCCTTCCAATGGCATGGAGAGTCCACGAATCCATTCTAATTACTAGTGGGAACCAATACCCAAGCTAGACGACACAGAATGGAAGGGAGGGAGAAACAAAACAGACGGACCTTCAACCTCTTGAAAAACATTGCTCCCAAAGGAAGCCTCAGCTCAGGCTAAAAAAAAACCCCGGAGTATGGAAAAAATATGTAACGAAGACCAAGTGGTCGTCTTGCAAATATGCTCCACCGAAGCCTCGTCCAAAAAACACCAGGAAGAAGAAAAACAGTCCTAGAAGAGACATAATCCTCTAAGGAGGCGGCTGCCCCTCTGTCTCCTAAGCCAACCAAAATATACTCCACAACCCAAAGGAAAGAGTAGCGGAAGTGACTTTCAAACCCTTTAGTATGCCAGAAAAGACTACAAAAAGGGCAGGAGATTGACAGAAATCTTTAAGCAAACTGAAAATGGAACCTTAGAGCATGAACTACATCCAGGTTGAAAAACAGACATTCTTTCTGAAAGAAGAATTAGGACACAAAGAAGGAACGACAAGTTTGAAAGAAAGTGTGGTCCAAAACTACCGTAGGAAGAAATCCCAATTTGATACGAAGGACTGCCCTATCCGTCTGAAAAACAGGATAAGAAGGATCACACTGATATAGATAAATATTTTTCCCCTACCAGTATGGGGTATCAAACCAGTAACTCTCAGTTACTAAACAGGTCACTTAACCACTGTGCTATTTAAGTCTTTCGAAGGGACTGAGATCCTATGCGCAGAAAAACCCCAAAACATCCAAGACAACAATCTATTAACAATAGAATGCATAGAGTCAAACGAAGCCTGATGCAGACTCAAAGAACAAAGTTAAGACTCCAAGGAGAAGCAACAGGTTAAACACAGGCCGGATTCTGGCCCTGAGCAAAGGACTGAACATCTGCCAGATCAGCCAAACACTTATGAAACAGAACAACAACAAGAAAAGACAACATCTGATCTATGAGGGAACTGACATACAAACCCTTCTGCAGACTGTCTTGGAGAAAATATAAAATACTGGGTTCACTTGCATCACACCACAGAAAACCCAGAGATTTGCATCAGAAAAAGAATGTGCGCCGAACCTTAAGGAGAAAGTTATGAGTAACCAGCTTACGAGCCTGTATCAAGGTGACAATAACCATTACAGGAAACCTGGAATAGGTAAACTAGGTGCTCCATTTCCATGTAGACAGATTCAGAATCTAGAATTCAGTGAAGAATCACTGAAACCAGCTCCTAATGCGGGTTCTCACCCGAGGAAGGAGAAAAAATGGAGGAAAAAAAAGGAAAAATTCCATAGCACCGCTGGAACCAAAATTCCTCTCCTGATACAGGAGAGCATGCACACAATCTCTAAAAACCGGCATAAAACGTACCCCACTCAGATAGCGGTAGCCTCCGTTCGACTGAGAAGCCGGAGGCGCCACTGCTGACATACACTTAATAAGCTGCCAAATAAGGTGTAGAGTAAAGGCAGTCTTCCACACTGCCGCCATGCGGAGAAAGAAGGCACATATGAGTTACAGGCTCCTTACCCGCCAAACACATAGGAGGGAATTGCGCCAATGAGCTCCGGCGGGCATTAACCACGCCGAAACCTCAAAAGTCCATAAAAAAATTCAATGGTTAGCCTGTAAAAGATAGACATTAAACCTAACACACATTTATCGGGCAGAACCATCCTCTAAATCCACATAGAGGGAAATTAATAAGCTGAGAAGGATCCCCCTGCGGAGAGGGATAAACTTATTCTTAATAACAGTAGACCCTTATTGTTTTTAGGGGCGCAATCGACTGCACAAAACCGTACAGCCCCAACAAAAACCTGCTAGGGTCTGTTCTCCGACAGCGCGTGGCCATAATCCAGTCTAATGCGGGGAAAAAAGTTAACCCCACCGAAGCTGGAAGAAAGTTACCAATGAGCTCTAAACAAGAGATCTTGTACAAACAAACCCTCAATCTAAACAAACCGCAGGGAACTATGATATTATCTCAGAGAAACTGACTAACAAACACTGGAGTGGTGATCAACAGACCACCTATAGAAACCCAGTAGGTGTTGTAACCCACCCTAAAGAGTGCAAGAATCATAGACATATCTGAGTATGTCTGTCACACCCTGGGATTGATCCACTCTCATCCTTCATATAAATCCCCTCTGATAAGGATTGAACTGAAAAGACATCGTTAGTCAAAGTTGTGTATAACCCCTATCTGAAAGGGATTATGAAAATGCCGGCATACTTTTATCGTAACGAGTAGTAAACACACATGAGGGAAACTGATTTGTCCCTCATAAACACTGTGCCCCTAGTAGATAAGCACAATCTAAAGTGCAGGGATAAGAACTGTGGGGGACATAATTAACACGCTTCATAACGCCTGGGTCACTACAATTAAATTTGACCCTTTTAAGGCAAAACGCGGCATCTTCCCTGACACTGGCAGTAAACCAGTTAGCTGCTCAGCCGCAACATATCTCAACTACAAGATATATAATAAATATACAAACACATTATGAGGGTAGCAAGTCCCACTAGGTCCCTGAAAATCCCAGTCCTTCTCCATGATATTCTGAGAAATAAATATGAAAGGACTTACCCTCCACGGTCTTCTGCTGTGGAGCAGTCACAGTAGCTCCAGGTCTGTTAGCCTCATCCAAACGCTGACAAGGACCTGAAGATACAAGAAAAGCAGAATAACCAACCCTGGTTTTCTATAAAGGGGTTATCATATATTGTTGGAGTTAACGTAAGGACTACCTCACTGACCTCCAACAGCTAAAAGCCACCATTACTCTTATGAGAGAGGATTACATGGACACACAGCATAACCCCAATCCTTGCTTGCAGGGAAAAGTACCCATTAAAGTATTAATTTTCTTCAGACACCATCTTCGCACATCCTCCCAGATGTACAAGGCAAAGAATGACTGGGGATTATGGGAAGTGGGAGGATACTTAAAGCTTTGCTGGGGTGTTCTTTGCCTCCTCCTGGTCGCCAGGCGTTGAATTTCCACTAGTAATTAGAATGGATTTGTGGACTCTCCATGCCATTGGAAATTAAATTTATGCTTACCTGATAAATGTATTTCTTTTACGATATGACGAGTCCACGGATTTCATCCTTACTTATGGGATATCGCCTCCTGGTCAGCAGGAGGAAGCAAAGAGCACCACAGCAGAGCTGTATATATAGCTCCTCCCTTCCCTCCCACTCCAGTCATTTGACCGAAGTTAGGAAGAGAAAGGAAAAGCCAAGGTGCAGAGGTGACTGAAGTTTAACAAAAATAAAGACCTGTCTTAGAAAATTACAGGGTGGGCCGTGGACTCGTCATATCATAAAAGAAATAAATTTATCAGGTAAGCATAAATTTCCTTTTCTTTTACAAGATATGAAGAGTCCACGGATTTCATCCTTACTTATGGGATACAATACCAAAGCTATAGGACACGGATGAAAGGGAGGGACAAGACAGGAACCTAAACGGAAGGCACCACTGCTTGAAGAACCTTTCTCCCAAAAACAGCTTCGGACGAGGCAAAAGTATCAAATTTGGAAAATTTGGAAAAAGGGTGAAGAGACGACCAAGTTGTAGCCTTGCAAATTTGTTCAACAGAAACATCATTTTTAAATGCCCATGAGGAAGCCACAGCCCTAGTAGAATGAGCCGTAATTCTTTCAGGAGGCTGCTGTCCAGCAGTCTCATATGCAAAACAGATGATACTCTTCAACTAAGATTAAATAAGACCACAAGATTAAATAAAATTAATAAAATAATATTCTGAATTGTATAGTGATTTCATTATTAACTATGGGATAGGGATATTTGTATTATAAGATTGTGTATCCTTTTTTGAGTATCTATTGTGACATTAAGTGATATATGAAGTTTAACTTTCTTCATATAATTGTTTTTAATCATGAATATTTTTTAGCATATATTTTGAGCAATTTTGATATAAATAATGTATTTTATATTTTTTTGTCCACTATAAGGTATTATTTTATATATATGTTTATATTATGAATAAATACACATTGTGATAGTTGTTCACTTTTTGAACCACTAGGTGGCGTAATAGAGATGCTAATGTATATTGTTTGGCGCCAGTGTGGCTATTTAAACACCTGTATAATCACTTGATATTAAGCTTGACAAAGGGCTGATTGTTTGCCCGAAACGTTGCTGCTATTTTTTGGACCCTGTATACACAAATAAAGGTTACTGTTTGTTACTAGCTGGATAACTCTTTGTACATTGATTCTACTGGGTTTGGTTAACCCTCTCCGTGCTCAGTATTTTTTGGTGGGTGCTGTACTCCGTTTACCTGTTGAAAAAAGAAAGGGAGGTAGCCGTAGCTTTCTGGCCCCTACGTTTTCCGGATTAAACAACAAATAATGAAGATGATTGACGAAATTCTTTAGTCGCCTGCAAGTAAAAGACGCTCCTTCTTAGAAGAAGGATTGGGACACAATGAAGGAACAATAATTTCCTGATTAATATTTTTGTTGGAAACAACCTTAGGAAGAAAACCAGGTTTAGTACGTAACACTACCTTATCAGAATGAACAATAAGGTGAGGAGAATCACATTGTAGAGCCGAAAGCTCAGAAACTCTGCGAGCAGAAGAAATAGCAACCAAAAATAAAACTTTCCAAGAAAACAACTTAATATCTATGGAATGCATAGGTTCAAACGGAACCCCTTGAAGAACTTTAAGAACTAAATTCAAGCTCCAAGGATGAGCAATAGGTCTAAACACAGGCCTGATCCTAGTCAAAAGGATTGAACATCTGGAATATCTGCCAGACGTTTGTGTAACAAAATAGATAAAGCAGAAATCTGTCCCTTTAAGGAACTTGCTGATAACCCCTTCTCCAATCCTTCTTGGAGAAAGGACAAAATCCTAGGAATCCTAATCTTACTCCATGAGTAACCCTTGGATTTGCACCAATAAAGATATTTACGCCATATCTAATGATAAATCTTTCTAGTAACAGGCTTACGTGCCTGAATCAAGGTATCAATGACCGAATCAGAGAACCCTCGCTTAGATAAAATCAAGCGTTCAATCTCCAAGCAGTCAGCTGTAGAGAAATTAGATTCGGATGATGGAAGGGTCCCTGAATGAGAAGGTCCTGCCTCAATGGAAGCTTCCACGGTGGCACAGATGAGATGTCCACCAGATCGGCATACCAAGTCCTGCAAGGCCACGCAGGAGCGACGAGAATCACTAAAGCCCTCTCCTGTTCGATCCGTGCAATTACCCGGGGAAGGAGAGCAAACGGTGGAAACACATAAGCTAGGTTGAACGACCAAGGCACTGCCAAGGCATCTATCAGTTTGGCCTGAGGATCCCTGGACCTGGATCCGTATCTCGGGAGCTTGGCATTCTGACGAGATGCCATAAGATCCAGCTCCGGCCTGCCTCATCTGAGAATCAGGGCGGCAAAGACCTCCGGATGGAGTTCCCATTCCCCCGGATGAAACGTCTGTCTGCTCAAAAAATCCGCTTCCCAGTTGTCTACTCCTGGGATGTAGATTGCTGACAGATAACAAGAGTGAGTCTCCGCCCACCGAATTATCTTGGATACTTCTGTCATCACTAGAGAACTCCTTGTTCCTCCCTGATGATTGATGTAAGCCACAGTCGTGATATTGTCCGACTGAAATCGGATGAATTTTGCCGAAGCCAACTGAGGCCAAGCCTGAAGCGCATTGAATATTGCCCTCAACTCCAGAATATTGATTGGAAGTAGAGACTACGACCGAGTCCACACACCCTGAGCCTTCAGGGAATTCCAGACTGCACCCCATCCTTGTAGACTGGCGTCCGTTGTCACTATCACCCATAAGGGTCTGCCGAAGCACGTCCCTTGGGACAGATGATCCTGCGACAACCACCAAAGAAGAGAGTTTCTTGTCTCCTGATCCAGATCTATCTGAGGAGACAAATTTGCATATTCTCCATTCCACTGTCTGAGCATGATCAGTTGTAGAGGTCTGAGATGAAAACAAGCAAACGGAATGATGTCCATTGCCGCCACCATCAATCCAATTACCTCCATGCACTGAGCTACTGATGGCCGAGGATTGGACTGAAGGGATCGGCATGCATTCAGAATCTTTAACTTTCTGACTTCCGTCAAGAAGATTTTCATTTATATAGAGTCTATTAGCATTCCCAGGAAAGGAACCCTTGTTTGTGCAATTAGTGAACTCTTTTCTAGCTTCACCTTCCACCCGTGAGTCCTTAGAAAGGCTAGAACCATGTCGGTATGAGACTTCGTCATCTGATAAGACGACGCCTGGATCAGAATATCGTCCTGATAAGGCGCCACTGCAATGCCCCGCAGCCTGAGAACCGCCAGCAGAGACCCTAGAACTTTTGTGAAAATCCTGGGTGCCATGGCCAGCCCGAAAGGAAGGGCCACAAACTGAAAATGTTTGTCCAGAAAGGCAAACCTCAGGAACTTGTGATTATCTCTGTGGATAGGAATATGAAGATAAGTATCCTTTAAGTCCACGCTAGTCATATATTGACCCTCCTGGATCAATGGAAGAATTGTCCGAATAGTCCCCATCTTGAAGGATGGAACTCTGAGAAACTTGTTTAGACTCTTGAGATCTAAAATGGGTCGGAACGTTCCCTCTTTTTTGGGAACCACAAAAAGATTTGAATAAAACCCCTGCCCCTGTTCCTGTATTGGAACGGGACAAATTACTCACATAGTGGAGAGGTCTTTTACACAACGTAAGAACGCCTCTCTTTTTATCTGGTCTACAGAAAATAGTGAAAGAAGAAACCTTCCCCTTGGGAAGGAATTTTTTAACTCCAACTGATACCCTTGGGGCACGATTTCAAGTGTCCAGGGATCCTGAACGTCTCTTATCCAAGCCTGGACAAAAAGAGAAAGTCTGCCCCCTACTAGATCCAGTCTCGGATCGGGGGCCGCCCATTCATGCTGTCTTGGGAGCAGCAGCGGGCTTCTTGGGTTGTTTACCCTTGTTCCAAGCCTGGTTGGGTCTCCAGGTGAGCTTGGCTTGAGGATAATTTCCTTCCTGTTTAGCGGAAGAGGAAGGGGGGACTCCTTTGAAATTATGAAAGGAACGAAAATTACTTTGCTTAGCTGCCTTATCTTGAGGGAGGAGGTGACCCTTACCTCCCGTAATGTCAGAAATTATTTCTTTCAAGGCCGGCCCCGAATAGGGTCTTTACCTTGAAAGGAATAGCCAAAAGCTTGGATTTAGAGGACACATCCACAGACCAAGATTTCAACCATAGGGCTCTCTGTGCTAAGATGGAGAATCCCGAACTTTTAGCCGCCAATTTGGTGACCTGAAAGGCAGCATCCATAATAAAAGAATTAGCCAGCTTAAGGGCCTTAATTCTATCTTGTATTTCCTCCAAGGAAGTCTCAGTCCTAAGAGACCCTTCTAGAGCTTCAAACCAAAAAGCAGCCGCAGTCGTGACTGTTACAATGCAGGCCGCTGGTTGCAATAAAAACCCTTGATGAACATAGAGTTTTTTGAGAAGACCCTCCAACTTCTTATCCATAGGGTCTTTTAAAGCACAACTGTCCTCGATAGGAATAGTCGTACGCTTCGCCAGAGTACAGATAGCTCCCTCCACCTTAGGGACCGTCTGCCAAGAGTCCCGGACAGTGTCAGTTATAGGGTAAATTTTCTTAAAAATAGGGGAGAGAACGGGATACTCGGTCTTCCCCATTCCCTTGTAACAATTTCCGAAATTCTCTTAGGAACTGGAAAAATATCGGAATAAGAAGGGACCTCTAAGTATTTGTCCATCTTACACAATATCTCTGGTGGGACCACAATAGAGTCACAGTCGTCCAGAGTCATCAAAACCTCTCGCAGTAATAGACGGAGGAGTTCCAGCTTAAATCTGAAAAACATGACGTCCGAATCTGTCTGGGGCAACGCACCGCACTGAGTCAGACAGTTCCCCCTCAGACAGGGTCTCCCTACCCCCCAATTCAGAGCCCTGGGAGGGTACATCGGAGATAGCTATCAAAGCATCAGAAGTCGCCTCTGACCTGCAGCGTTTGCCTTGTAACACTGGCAACTTAGATAAAACTTCTGTAAGAGTGGATGACATAACTGCAGCCATATCCTGCAGAGTGAATGAAGTGGACGCGGTTGAGGAACACGGCGTTGCTTGGGTGGGCGTTAAAGGTTGTGACGTTTGGGGAGAAAGCTGCGGTATACCCTGATTCTCATCAGTCTGAGAAGCATCCTTAGACATACTTGCATTAAAGAAAATTTGTTCTTTACATTGTAAAGCCCTCTCAGTACATGAGGGACAAAACGTAATAGGGGGTTCCACATTGGCATCTAGACAGATAGAGCATGTACTTTCCTGAAGTTCAGCCATGACAAACAAACTAGCAATAGCAATATTGGTCATTTTATACTAAAAATCTAACTAAATTTAATAAGTAAACACTGTTAGAAAAGTTGCTGAAAAGCGGGTGTAGTGACTCTTTAAAAAGTAAAATCATATATGCGTTTGCCGCTTCGCAATAAAACTGCAGTAATTTGGAAGCACTCAAATATTTTGACAAGTTTATACTGTAAGTGTATGAACGAATAATTACAAAATTAGGCCTTAATTAACCCTTTGCACCTCGCCACAGCTCTGCTGGGGTGCCTACCTGCCCCAATCAAACACTGACTAGACGTGGAAACGGTGCTCCTAAAGCCGCTTGTGATGACTGAACCCAAGCGACTTAGGCCACACCGGAGAGTAGATACATGCTGCTCCAAAACAGGCTCTGAATAGTAAATGCGTGACCGAGCGCGGGAAGCTCTAACCCCCGCCCATCGTGGGCGCAACCAAAAGTCCCCTGCTAGAGAAGAACCGCATGGGAAATAAACATGTCGGTGAATTTTAAACAAGTACAGCTAACCACCAATGAGTCCCCTCACAATAAACACACATATTCTGATATTTGCCATAATATAGAACACTTTTTGCCGCGCATGCCACAAACCCCAGCGTCAAGCCCATAATAAAAGAATAGCCACCGGTTAACCCTTTATTAGGTTACTGATCATCCAAATAAAAAAGGCAATACTTATGCACATAACTCGACCCTGTGCAAAAACGATTACCCCTTCCCTGTACCGGGAGTGTCAGTCTATTCTGAGATACTTCAGTCTCCCCAGAAATAAATGACTGTACATAACTCAATGCTGAACGCAGTGTGAAGCTGTCCCACACAATGAAGATGTTCCTTTTCCTCACCTTCAGCACATCAGTGGGAAACAACCAGGATCTTAGATAATATATGCTAAGACCATCAGCAGGGCACCAACCAATACGGGAGCGTTTTAGTAGAATAAAAATCTCCCCTGTTCATTGCTGAAAAGCCAGAAGCTATAGCCCTGAAAAAAATAGTACACACAGGTACCATTTAAAAATAATAAACTTTTCTTGAAGAATCTAACACCTCACTTTACCTCTTCCTATCACTAACACTGGCAAAGAGAATTACTGGGGTGGGAGGGAAGGGAGGAGCTATATATACAGCTCTGCTGTGGTGCTCTTTGCCTCTTCCTGCTGACCAGGAGGCGATATCCCATAAGTAAGGATGAAATCCGTGGACTCGTCATATCTTGTAAAAGAAATAATATTAATTAAAAAGTTAGAATTTTAGAATAAAATACAAATAAAAAAGTGTCACAATGTAAATTTCACACAGAAAAATATATATAAAATGCAAATAAAAAACTGTGTTTATAAATCAAGTGGTGTTAACACTTTTGATATCGACCATAAAAATATCCAAATGTCAACAGTTCAAGGTGTATTGTAAAACAGTATTTATTTCTGGAAAAATCCTCAAAAGTGATCCTCAAAGGAAAGAAAAAGGCAACATATTATAAATCTGTTTACAATGGATTGCAGTGTCACAACAGAGCCGGTCCTACTCATGTGATAGAGAGCTACAACTAGCTCTAGGGTAAGGGCTCAATAAACAAATCTCCCAGGTAGCAGCATACAAATTTATTAAAATGTTTAAAAACAGACAAATATCACTCGGGGTATAACAGCCCACATATAGTGCGTTAAAGTCCTTCGAATTAGAGCTTTTGTTTACACTGTGGGTAATATAGCCTTGCCGTATATCAAATGAAAAACCTCTACTCGTGATCAGTCCATATAGTTCCTCCAAATACTCCAATGTACATTTCACTGATAACATTCCACTTTTTCAATTCGTAGCTCTTTATCATGTGAGTAGGACCTGCTCTGTTGTGATACTGCAATCCCTTGTAATCCATTGTAAACAGATTTATACTATGTTGTCCTTTGAGAATTTTTCCAGCAATAAAGACTGTTCTACACTACACTTAGAACTGTTGAGATTTGCATATTTTTATGGTTGGTATCGAAAGTGTTAACATCACTTGATTTATAAACACACTTTTTTTATTTGCAGAATTTTAAAATAAGTTTGGAATTTGGAAATTCGGAATTGGGGTCTTGTACCTGTAATTACACAATTTTTATGAATTCTTGAAATAAATTAACATACTAAGTAAGTTTGATTTTTTTTGGAAAGTATTAATACATTAATAGACAAACTCTCTCACTACTTGCTTTATTTGCGTCTGCCAATCTAAACATGCTACTGAAATACACACAAATTAAATATAGGACCAGATCCAATGATTTTAATGGAATGAAATAAACGTAGATAAACCAAAAATAAAATATGTTCCACAGTCTATAAGATTTATAGTAGTTCTCAAATCATTAGACTTATTTGCAAATATTTATCAACCTAGAATCCTTCCTTATAGTTGAAATTCTTATTAAATCACTTTAGATACTAAAGGAAGTCAAAACTCCACATTATATATATATATATAGTCTTGCACTATAAAACTCTAGAGAGAGGAGTTTGCTCACCTTATCTCTGCACCCAAACACTCCCTGGCATCACTACAGCAATAAGCACAAGACAGGGAGCAGAATGATCTCGTTCTCTTTATCTCAAGTCTCCAGGGTGAGCAAGTTTACCAAAAGGAAAGGACTAGTCAAAAAGTAAAAATGTAATCTTCTACTTCAGACAAACATCTACATATGACTGTACTGTTGTGAGGAACAGACATGAGGCTACTCACCTTCCCAGATGTAAATATAAACTGATCAAACACATATTGCAAATCTTGCTCAGAGAGGTTTCCTTCTGTGACACTGGGCGAGGTAGCATCTGGGGCGCAATCCGTTCCTGCATTACTCATTCCTTCAGTAGTATTGTGCGTGTCTTTAGTAGCTAAGAGTTCCTTACCATTGCAAGTGACATTTGAGTCCTCTTCCTCACTGAAATGTTCAACTGATTGTTCCTCCTGGTGGTGGTCATTACAGTTATTGTCCACAATTAAGCTGTGCAAGTTGTTAGTAACCTCCATTAATGAAGAACTTAGTGGCCCATTGCAGGCTTCTTCTAGCCCACAACGGCTCTTCTCTCCCTGTTCTACACTTTCACAGGATCCACTTCCTATGTTACTGCCATTGGCCACAAGATCTGAAGGTGCTGATGACTTCTGGCTGTTAAGTTTTGCTCTCTTCCTGCTGTCTATTTTAGACTTATTGAGCTCCTTGCTCTGTGGACATGCAAAATATCTGTAAGCTGATCGAAATCGCTCGACAATGTATTCATACACCATCTGGCTATTAAGGCTCCTTGCAACATTCCTCTTCAGTGCAAAAGGGTCTAGCAAAAAACAAAGAAATGTTAAACTGAAGATAATGTAAAACATACTGTATAGAGATCTATAAAACACAAAAAAAGATGATTTAGTTACAACCTAACACAATGCAGAACACATGAAATACTTTCTGCTGACCAGTGTATAAAACAAGGCATAGAACAAGGTACAGATTAAAGGAGTGATCTGGAAATGATAGTTCTGTAATGGCAACTTCATCAGAGATTCTGAAGTTTAGAGATTTGAAAAGGTTTAAAGTTTCCCTTTTCTAAAGCCCATAACTAAAACATAAATCTGTAACCTGATGGATCATTTATTTTGAAAGAGATCTGGCTGAGAAAACCCATTATTAAAGTGAAGGTAAAGTTTGCTGTATTACTATGCACTTATCAGCAATACAGCACAAATCAATGGCACTTTCCTTCATGAAAAATTTAATTTTTACCTTTATTAGTAGTTTTATCCGTTTTTAGTCGCAATCTAACAAGCGTACGATTTAACCAGTTATGTATATTATTTTTTTTATCCTGCTGGTCACGTTTTCAGAACAGCCAATTGACTTCCTGGCCCTTAGGCCAACCGCTAGCTTCAAAGCTCTACGCATGCGTTAGATTCCTTCCTCTCCCTGGAAAACCAAGCGTGGCCCCGTTTAGCACATGCTTACTGACCCCAAAAAAATTTCAGCAGCAATACGTAGCAGGCTTGTTTATAATAAGCATTATCGCATGCGCATTGTGTACCGTTGTCGATATTTTGCGCATGCACAGTGGTTATCTTGTCTTGTCTGGGCACGAGCATTGTAGGCATGTATAGAGCGGGTGGGAAAGCTCTATACATCATAAGCTAAACAGACAGAAAATAGATTGTGGGCGGAGCTTATAACGGAACGGTAGCGGAGAATCAAATACATTTACTAACGAAATATGTAATGTAAAAAAAAATAATTAGCGACTGTCTATTTTAAAAGGGGATACATTAAATAATCATTGCAGAAAGACAAAACTTTACCTTCACTTTAATATTAATTAAAGGAAAAGTAACTCTCTAGAAGCCCAGCCTCACCTCACTTTGTCCTGATGCACCACCTAAGTCTTACCTTCGATAGCTATCCGCCTTCGCGGCCAGTTCTTGCTCTCACGGGTTATTACATTTTGCACGCGTACACTGATCACATTATCTTCCATCGCAAACTCTAGCGTGTAAAATCGCAAGAGCTCAAGCCATAGCTGCCCGAGGAGCACATTGGGACGGTGCTTGAATACCAACGGGGACTGCAAAGAGCAGAAATGGTGTTAGCCTCACAAATCATGTACTACAACCCAACAGTGGCAATAGTCTGCTAGAAAAAAGGGAAATCCTTCATGAAGCTATCACTCACGTGACGGCTTATTTATCTACTGAGAGAAAAACAGAGATGACTGTATAACTATTAAAGGGACATGAAACCCAAATGTTTCCTTTCATGATTCAGCTAGAGCAGCAATTTTAAACAACTTTCCAACCGACTTCTATTATCTCATTTGTAATGTTCTCTTAGTATCTATTGTTGAAAAGTACAGCTAGGTAGGCTCAGAGGGTGCTGATTAGTGGCTGCACATATATGCCTCTTACCGGATGTATTTAGCTAGCTCACAGTAATGCATTGCTGCTTCTTCAACAAAGGAAAGCAAGAGAATGAAGCAAATTAGAAAAATAGACGTAAATTGGAAAGTTATTTAAAATAGTATGATCTATCTGAGTCGTGGAAGAAAATGTTTAAGTCTCATGCCCTTTAACAGTTCTCTTCATTTAGCAATAGAGCACTTAGGTTATGGTAAGTGACAAGTTCTCCAAATCTGAGATACAGAGCTTTTGAAATCCTAAACTGTCCTTTATTCAGACATTCAAGACAAAACGTTATACATCTACTATGAAGAATATAACAATGGCCTTTACAAGATATTGTGAAACGTTTCCAGAGAGAATGCAGCACTTTATCTCTTGTTTAAAGGACCAGTAAATACAGTAGATTTGCATAATCAACAAATGCATGATAACAAGACAACGCAATAGCGCTTAGTCCCCCTGTATCATGTGACAGCCATCAGCCAATCACAAATGCATATATGTATATTCTGTAAGTTGTTACACATGCTCAGTAGGAGCTGGTGATTCAAAAAGTGTAAATATAAAAAGACTGTACACATTTTGTTAATGGAAGTAAATTGGAAAGTTGTTTAAAATTGCTGCATTATCTGAAGGGCCATAATACCCAAATATTGAAACACTTGGAAGTGATGCAGCATAGGTGTAAAAAGCGGACTAGAAAATATCACCTGAACATCTCTATGTAAAAAAGAAAGATATTTTACCTCAAAAGTTCCTCAGTAGCCACATCCCATTGTAAAGGACTTCTAAGCAGCAAATCAGTATGTCTGTCCCGGGACAGCGGAAGGACCGAGTTTTCGTGCACTCTCATCTTATTTCCCTATTAAGTTTAAGGAAGTTTACTATGAAATCTCATGAGAGTTAAGTAAAATCTCAAGAGATCACAGAAAAAGAGTTCATGACCTCAGCACTGCTGATGCTGATTGGCTGCTGTTCATTTCTTCATTTTTTTTTACCTGCAACTGGGCTGCAGCTGAGTATAACATTTTACACAGAACTTACTCTGCTGAGCTGAGGAAATTGTGAGGTAAAATATCTTCCTTTTTTACATAGAGATGCTCAGGTGATATTTTCCTGTCAGCTTTTTACAGTTATACTGCATCAGTTTCAAGCGATTTAGCATATGAGTATTATGTCCCTTTAAAGTTTAATTTTGACTTGAGTGTCCCTATAAATAGTGCAAGCTGTAACCACACCGTTAAATGTAATAAACACTGTCACTGACATTTAAAAGATCCTTAAAATGTCCTTCAAAATATGTTTTGGGTCATATGCCCTTAAAGGGACGCAAACCCCAACATTTGCCTTCATGATTCAGATATAACATATCATTTTAAACAACTTTTCAATTTGGGAGCTAGCTGCTGATTGGTGGCTGCACATATATGCCTTTTGTCATTGGCTTACCGATGTGATCAGCTAGCTCCCAACAGTGCATTGCTGCTTCCAAACCTACCTAGGTATGCTTTTCAAAGTAAATGTAATGATAGAAGAAAATTAGAAAGTCTCTTAAAATCGCTGCTTTATCTGAAACATAAATGTTTCATTTTGATGTTAATGTCCCTTTAAAGGGACACTGAACCCAATTTATTTTTTTTCTTTTGATTCAGATAGAGCATGCAATTTTAAGCAACTTTCTAATTTACTCCTATTATCAAATTGTCTTCATTCTCTTGGTATCTTTATTTGAAAAGCAAGAATGTAAGTTTAGATGCCGGCCTATTTTTGGTGAACAACCTGGGTTGTTCTTGCTGATTGGTGAATAAATTCACCCACCAATAAACAAATGCTGTCCAGGGTCTGAACCAAACATTGGCTGGCTCCTTAGCTTAGATGCCTTCTTTTTCAAATAAAGATACCAATAGAATGAAGAAAAATTGATAATAAGAGTATATTAGAAAGTTTCTTA
This sequence comes from Bombina bombina, assembly GCF_027579735.1. NCBI lineage: Eukaryota > Metazoa > Chordata > Amphibia > Anura > Bombinatoridae > Bombina > Bombina bombina. The sequence continues at coordinate 163,094,504 of NC_069508.1, read as the reverse complement.
AAATTGCATGCTCTATCTAAATCATGAAATAAAATTTTGGGGTTCAGTGTCCCTTTAAGTGCATATGCCATTCATGATTAATAGGACATTTCTGTTTATTTCTTATTAAAGGTTTTCAAAATGATAACAATCGGGTTATACAGACTATAGAAGGAAAAGATGAGTTGCCTCATTAACAGAGATGTATCTAGTGACACACGGACAGCCGTACCTTTACAGTGCATAAAGTGCTAGGGCAGAGCTTCATCTAGATTACAGAACAAACAGAGATAAATGATACGCGCTGCTCGTTAGAAGTTGGGTAACGTCAGACAAATGGTAAAACTTATTGTGTGCCAGACAGGGGACTCACCTTGCCTTGCTTCTCTCTGTTCCGCCGGTTCTCTGCCTCTGACGACCTTCTGTGGTTCTGCTGCTCGGCCCTCTCTCTCCCGTCTACCGCAAATGAGTTCTTGTTCTCACTGTTTGCCAGTTTGTACTCCCAGTGCAGGAACCTCTCCTCGGACACTCCCTTTAGACAGTAATCATCCAGCTTTTTCGTCTCAAACCCATCTATCTATAACCCAGAAGAGGTGGGGACTGATAAGTACATAACTAGTAGAGTAAATGACAAAACACCAGATGCCACCCTGCATGTGCCACACACTCAACCAGGCTAAGCACACAGAAGAACACAAAATACAGAACATGTTCAAGATTAGCAAAGGATTGCACTGATGTAAAATGAAGAATGGTGTTTTGTATCCAAGACTGAGCCTAGTAATGTACATTACCTGAGTCGTTATCAATAACTAATTAAAATGCAGATCAATTACTCTAATTCATTGGAGCATTTAATGTGATGGTAAACCCAAATGTATAACAAACGCTAGAATTTACCATCACTAAAAAATAAACGTTAGTTTCTGTCATCGTTTCCTACAAAACGCTATTAAACTGACCCTATCTGTAAGGCAAGTATGTAACTCAGCGCATCCGGCTGCCCACATCGCTCTTCTCCAGTGAGGTGACATTTCCACCTCTAGACCAATAGCTGTGCTAGGATGTCAGTTGAAGCGCACGGCTATTGGTTTAGAGGTGAAAACGTCACCTCATTGAAGAAAGCGCTCTGCCGTGGGCAGCCGGAAGCTTTGAGTAAGGAATATACTTGCCTTACAGATAGGGTCAGTTTAACAGCATTTCTTAGGAAACGATGACAGAAACTAATACGCTTGGGTTTACCATCACTTTAAGTTTTATTTTACTAATAAAAACTCTGCAAAGGGGTAAAAACACATAGGTAAAGTCCAGGGAGCCCTGACCATTGCAGCTTCCGGACAGGACACAGTGATTGGACTGTATCATTGACTGCAGACTCATCAATGGTCCCCTGCATCAGAATGAACTATATGTTGTGCAAACTTCTCATGTGAATTGTTACTGCTCAGAGAAAAACTCAATAAATACAATGTATGAGGCGCAGTGTTTTTACCTCTATATCACCTGCCAGAACTGCAGACGTACAGCGAAAAGCAGCTGCTATTTTTAGCAGGGGAACAGTATCTTTACAGGATCTAACTACAGCCCCAGAGGACAGTGTGTTGCTTGGTCCCTGTGCGCAGCTTATTTACTTACCCAGGACCCAAGGTACGCCGGCAGGATGGGTCTCTTTCTCTTCTGGAGAAAAAACAGCACCATTAAGGCGAACGAGTATGAAGGGATTCCGCCTTCTGTCTGGCAGTCTATGTGACACAGCTGAAGAAAATAAAGCAAAACAGCAAGGGGCATTACATTTCTTAAAACTACTAGTTTTACTTAAAGGGATATAAAACATTATAATTTATTGTTGTAATAAAAAAGCACAAAGCAAAAGGATTTTACCTTTTATTTTATTTATTTTTACTTCATTGTGCATTTGTTCATTTGTCCATTACTTCATTTCACAGCCCCTCAAGGGGGCTGTGGTCTCTACAGGAAGACAAATGAGTAGCTTAACCTTTGAAGTGATTAGAAGGGGACTTTGGCTGCAAAATCATGTGACAGTAAAACTTAATTTTTCTAATCTCAACTCCATCATCTCCCTGGAAATGACTACACTGGGAATTTCTAAGTGCTCATGTTGCAACAAGTTGTTTGCTTTTTTTCTAACACAATCTGTTTATTTTTACGATTACTTTAATTTTACATATATCTGTGAATAAATGAGCAAACAAAATGAACATCCTTTTTTTTTTCCATTTGCTTTTCAATAGCCAAACTTCACCTACCATTTGCCTTATTTGGAGAAGGCACATCTGGGCTTTTCCTGTGAGTCTTTTTTTTTTTCTTTAAAGGAACATGAAACCCCAAAAATTTCTTTCATGATTCAGATACAGCAAGTCAGTTTAAACAACTTTCCAATTTACTTCTTTTATCAAATTAGTTGTTCTCTTGGTATCCTTTGTTGAAAAGAAGAGAGGTAAGCTTAGGCGCGTGCACGTGTCTGCAGAGCTATACAGCAGCAGTTTTGCAAGAATGATGCACATTTGTATGAACACTATTTCCTGCCATGCAGTGCCCCAGACGTGTACACTACTTATCTAGTTATCTTTCAACAAATGACAATACCATGTCAATGAAGATTTTCCATCAGAAGTAAACTGGAAGCTAAAAAAAAAAATATTGCCCCTTTAAAGTGAAGGTCAATTTCGATGAATTCGTGCCCGGTTTTTAATAATCCTATTAAAAACAAGGCCACTTTAATTCATAAAAATTGACATTTCACTCGTTTTCTTCAAAACAAACTTACCTTTTAATCCTGACAGCCGCTCCAGCGATTCCCCCGGCCGTCAGAAGCCTCTTCATACGTCAGAAATGACAAATCCGGCTTCCTCCAATCACGGTTCCCCCCCCCCCCCCGGGGGAATCATGGCCTGCGGCATCGCTGTGATTGGAGGAAGCCGGACCCGCAAAGAGGGCTTGCAACGGGCGTAGGAAAGCGCTGCAGAAGCTGTCAGGATTAAAAGGTAAGTTTTTGAAGAAAACAAGTTAAATGTCAATTTTGATGAATTAAAGTGCCCTTCTTTTTAATAGGATTATTAGAAACCGGGCACTAATTCATCTAAAATTCACCTTCACTTTAACTACGGTAAAAGATTCCGAACAATATGAGATACAGTGATAATTGATACTGGATCCAAAAATGTAACACCTGATTCGCAGAGGAATTGCAACAACTTAAAGGGATATGGAATGTAAATGTTTTCTTTCGTGATTCAGTAAATAACCATCGGCTAGATTACGAGTTTTGCGCTATGAGTGAAAAAGCCTCATAACGCTGCTTTTTCACTACCGCTGCTATTACGAGTCTTGCAGGTATAACTGTACTGCACACTTTTTTGGCCGTAACGCAACGTAACTACCACACCTTTCAAAAAGTCCTTTTTCAATGGGACTTCCATAGCGCCGGTATTACTAGATTTGCCTGGGAGGCTTAAAAGTGAGCGGTACACCCTATACCGTCAAGATTCGTACCGCCATCTAAAGTCAGTAGTTATGAGTTTTACGTTACAAATCTGTAGCATAAAACTCATAACTAAAGTGTTACAAAGTACACTAACACCCATAAACTACCTATTAACCCCTAAACCGAGGCCCTCCCGCATCGCAAACACTTAAATTAAATTATTAACTTAAATTAAATTATTAACCCCTAAACTGCCGCACTCCCGCATTGCAAACACTAGTTAAATATTATTAACCCCTAATCTGCCGCCCCCAACCTCCCTGGTGCCACTATACTAAAGTTATTAACCCCTAAACCTAACCCTAAGTCTAACCCTAACACCCCTAAAATAAATATAATTAAAATAAATCTAAATAAAAATTACTATCATTAACTAAATAATTCCTATTTAAAACTAAATACTTACCTGTAAAATAAACCCTAAGCTAGCTACAATATAACTAATAGTTACATTGTAGCTAGCTTAGGGTTTATTTTTATTTCACAGGCAAGTTTGTATTTATTTTAACTAGGTACAATAGTTAGTAAATAGTTATTAACTATTTACTAGCTACCTAGTTAAAATAAATGCAAATTTACCTGTAAAATAAAACCTTACCTGTCTTACACGAACACTTAACATTACACTCAGTGGCATATTTAGGTTTTGTGCTGCCCTAGGCACTCCAAATTCTGCTGCCCCAGGCACGCCAAATTCTGCTGCCCCCATCCCCCTAGGTTTTAGGCTGTTTTTCGGCCATAATATTTTTTGGTCAGGGTATAATGTAACTTTTTTAGGAATGCATGTGTGTATGTGTATAGGGTCATCATGTGACATAGCATTTTTTTAATCCTCACTCTAATCTTGGTAGAATATCCATTTATATAATTGATAATATAAAGCCATTGGTAGATAATGTAGGGTTCTCCCTGGAAATGGGTTATATTGAGAAAGCTTAGAAGAATATTCACCTAAGGTTACTAGTATTCAATGAGAGAGTGGTAACTACTAAACTTTACACATGGATGGTCTATACACACCAATATTAATAAAGTATGTTTGCAACCAGCACTTGTTTATTTGTTCAACTTCAATTAATTCACAACTGTTTTTAGTTACCTTATATAGGGATTATTAATTTAACAAACAGGTAGTCCCCCAATCCCCAGCACAACCATTAGGGAACATTACAGAATACAGATGATGAGTCTAGCAAAGATCTTCAGCAAAAACATTTATTTATAGCCTGAATGCATGTTATAGAGCTGTGGGATGAAGGCAGTTGTCTGGGGTGTATTAAATATGCTGGGTTTTTGTTTGCATTTACAGCGTGTTAAGACCCCTGTATCAGTATACAATACTGAGGTATATAGCTGTTAGAGGCTAATTATAAGTGTCTGCATATTTTCTAGGGGTATATTGGGGTATATTTGGTCACAGGCATGGTCTCATATGGACCGTTTCGTATATTACTTAATTGCGGCCGCCATTTTGGATTTAATGTGGCCCCAGATGTTGTGTTCAAGTGCGGTGTTACCTGGCAGCGGATCCAAGCAGAAGGATCTCATCAGTTTTGGGGAATGAGTTCACCCTATAACGCTTTCTTTGCTGCAGTTTTGCAATCGCAGATCCGGTGTTTAGACAGGTAGTCCCCCAGTCCCCAGCACAACGCTTAGGGAACATTACATAATACAGACTCAGAGAGGCAGAGAACCAGACCGCTACTGAGTCTGTATTCTGTAATGTTCACTAACGGTTGTGCTGGGGACTGGCCTGGGGGACTACCTGTTAAGTCTAGAGCGTAGTAAATTTGTGCAGTGTCAGTGATTCACCTGAGCTATTAAAGTATCTGCATTCAACAGAGTCCAGTCCAGTCTGCTTTAGCGCCTATGCCACTATTGAAGGCTTTGCCGCATGCAAGATCACGTCGTGTACATGTGTGTGACTCACTTGAGCCGCAGGAAGGCGGCTATTGGGGAAAATGTTTTTTAAATTCCACACAGTCAGTGCAGCGCCAGGGGCAATGGACCAAGTGCCACCCCCCAAAATTTGCCGCCCTAGGCATGGGCCTTGTTGGCCTAGGCCTTAATACGCCCCTGAATACACACTACAATTAAATCAATTACATTAATTAAATACAATTAACTAAATTACAAAAAAAAAATAAACACTAAATTACACAAAGTAAAAAAGAAATTATCAAATATTTAAACTAATTACACCTAATGTAATAGCCCTATACAAATAAAAAAGCCCCCAAAAATAAAAAAAAACCCTAGCCTAAACTAAACTGCCCCAAATAAATCAGCTCTTTTACCTGTAAAAAAAATACAAAAAACCCCCAACAGTAAAACCCACCACCCACACAACCAAACCCCCCAAATAAAATCCTATCTAAAAAACCTAAGCTCCCCATTGCCCTGAAAATGGCATTTAGCTCTTTTCCATTGCCCAAACACTAAGCTAAAAATAAAACCCACCCAATAAACCCTTAAAAAAACCTAACACTAACCCCCGAAGATCCACTTACAGTTTTTGAAGACCGGACATCCATCCTCATCAAGCCAGGAGAAGTCTTCATCCGAGCGGGCAGAAGTCCTCAACGAAGCCAGGAGAAGTCTTCATCCAAGTTGCAAGAAGTGGTCCTCCAGACGGGCAGAAGTCTTCATCCAGACGCAATCTTCTATCTTCATCCTTCCGACGTGGAGCGGCTCCATCTACAAGACATCCAGCGCGGAGCATCCTCTTCTGTCGACGGCTACTGAAGAATGAAGGTTCCTTTAAGGGACGTCATCCAAGATGGCGTTCCTTGAATTCCGATTGGCTGATAGAATTCTATCAGCCAATCGGAATTAAAGTTGAAAAAATCCTATTGGCTGATCCAATCAGCCAATAGGATTGAGCTTGCATTCTATTGGCTGATTGGAACAGCCAATAGAATACGAGCTCAGCCAATAGGATTGAAGACTTCTCCCGGGGGGGGGTTTGGTTGTGTGGGTGGTGGGTTTTACTGCTGGGGGGTTGTTTGTACTTTTTTTTACAGGTAAAAGAGCGGATTTCTTTAGGGCAATGCCCCGCAAAAGGCCCTTTTAAGGGCTATTGGCAGTTTAGTTTAGGCTATGGTTTTTTTATTTTGGGGTGGGCTTTTTTATTTTGATAGAGCTATTAGATTAGGTGTAATTAGTTTAAATATTTGATCATTTCTTTTTTATTTTGTGTAATTTAGTGATTTTAGTTTTTTTTATTCAGTTAATTGTATTTAATTAATGTAATTGATTACATTGTAGTGTAATGTTAGGTGTTCGTGTAAGACAGGTTAGGTTTTATTTTACAGGTAAATTTGTATTTATTTTAACTAGGTAGCTAGTAAATAGTTAATAACTATTTACTAACTAGTCTACCTAGTTAAAATAAATACAAACTTGCCGCATGTGAAATAAAAATAAAACCTATGATAGATACAATGTAACTATTAGTTATATTGTAGCTATCTTAGGGTTTATGTTACAGGTAAGTATTTCGTTTTAAATAGGAATTATTTAGTTAATAATAGTAATTTTTATTAAGATTTATTTTAATTATATTAAAATTAGTGAGTGTTAGGGTTAGATTTAGGGTTAGGTTTAGGGGTTAATAACTTTAGTATAGTGGCTGCGACGTTGGGGGCAGCAGATTAGGGGTTAATAAGTGTAATGTAGGTAGCGACGACATTGGGGCAGCATATTAGGGGTTAATAAGTGTAATGTAGGTAGCGACGACATTGGGGGCAGCAGATTAGGGGTTAATAAGTGTAATGTAGGTAGTAACGACATTGGGGCAGCAGATTAGGGGTTAATAAGTGTAAAGTAGGTAGCGACGACATTAGGGGTTAATAAGTGTAGGTAGGTGGCGGCAATGTCGGGGGCGGCAGATTAGGGGTTAAAAAGTGTAATGTATGTGCCGGCGATGTCGGGGGCGGCAGAGTAGGGGTGTTTAGACTCGGGGTTTATGTTAGGGTGTTAGGTGTAAACATAAGTTTTTTTTCCCCATAGGAATCAATGGGGCTGCATTACAGAGCTTTACGCTCCTTTATTGCAGGTGTTAGGCTTTTTTTTAGCTGGCTCTCCCCATTGATGTCTATGGGGAAATCGTGCACGAGCACGTAAAACCAGCTCAAAGCAGCGCTCGTATTTGTGTGCGGTATGGAGCTCAACGCTGCCATATTGCCTGCTAACGCCGGGTATTTTCAAACCTGTAATAGCAGCGCTATAGGGAGGTGAGCGGTGGAAATAACTTGCAAATTATTAATGAGCCGCTCATAACGCAAAACTCGTAATCTGGCAGCATGTTTACTAATAAGATGACTATTTCACCTGTGCTCCTGTTCAGATATCTTCAAAACCTGGCCTGTTATGGAGGCCTCAGGACAGGTTTGAAACCCAGTGAGATAGAGCATGCAATTTAAAACAACTTTCTAATGTACTTCGATTATCAAATTTGCTTCATTCTCTTGGTATCCTTTGTTGAAGGAGCAGCCATGCTCTACTGAGAGCTAGCTGAACAGATCAGTAAGACAATGACAAGAGTTATATAAGTGCAGCCTCCAATCCGCAGCTAGCTCCCAGTAGTGCTTTTTCTGCCCCTGAGCCTACCCAGGTATGCTTTTCAACAAAGGATACCAAGAGAACGAGCAAATTGGATAACAGAATTAAATTATAAAATTGTTTAAAATTGCTGCGCTGTCTGAAACATGAAAGTTTAATTCTGACTTTACTGTCCCTTTAGCTATAACAATATCTATAGAGAGTGGATGAGCTGGAGCTACTACACATCAGGACAAAAAGGTTACTGGTCTCAACCCCAAATTACCAGCAACTCGAATAGAAAAAGGAATAAACTCTTCATGGTAACAAAATAACTCACCTTTGCCCAGTAGCGAAATGCCACTACAAGTGGGATGAGAACTGGCTCCAGTCTGCCAACAGTCGCCAGGAGCTCGGTGGTAAGGCACGCTGTGTCGTTCCCAGCACTCACTTTGCAAACTAACCCACTGAAATAGAAATAAGCGGATTTCTGAGTTGTGCAGGAGGTCATGGTAGGTAGAAAAAGAATTATGTGAGAGAATCACAGCATTTCACTAGCTACACATTGATTGGCTGCTTCTAAAACAATGAATTGGCTTATTTATATTACAACTGTACAGAATAGGCAACTAAAAATACTTTCAGCCCCATACAGCAGATGTCATATAGTAAAGAAACATCAGTAGTTTAACCCAGATTATATGGTGATAAGGGAGTTCAGCAATTACTGTCTCACAGTCAGAAAGATCTCAGTAGCCAGAGATTCTAAAATTTTACTTTTGGAACCACATGTTTTTGTTAAAGTGATGGTAAATTCTAACGTTTCAAAAACGCTAGGATTTACCATCACTAAAAAACACAAATTATGCTTACCAGATAATTTAATTTCCTTCTGTATAAGGAAAGTCCACGGCTTCATTGCTTACTGTTAGAAAATACTGAAACTGGCCACCAGGAAGAGGCAAAGACACCCCAGCCAAAGGCTTAAATACCTCTTCCACTTCCCACATCCCCCAGTCATTCTGCCGAGGGAACAAGGAACAGTAGGAGAAATATCAGGGTATAAAAGGTGCCAGAAGAGAACCATAAATTTAGGGGGCTGCCCATTGGAGAAACACGTGCGGAAGCCGTGGACTCTCCTTATACAGAAGGAAATGAAATTATCTGGTAAGCATAATTTATGTTTTCCTTCTTAATATAAGGAGAGTCCACGGCTTCATTCCTTACTGTTAGAAAACTTATACCCAAGCTCTAGAGGACACTGAATGATAACGTGAAGGACAAAAAAGAGGCGGACCCTAATCTTAGGGCACCACAGCCTGCAAAAACCGAAGGCTGCTTCAGCTGAAGCAAAAACATCAAACTTGTAAAATTTATAAAAAGTGTGTAAGGAGAACCAGGTAGCCGCCTTACAAATCTGATCCATAGAGGCCTCGTTCTTAAAGGCCCAAGAGGAAGCCACTACTCTAGTAGAATGAGCCTTAATTCTCTGAGGAGGTCTATGTCCCGCTATCTCATAAGCTAAGCGGATAAGACTCCTCAACCAAAAAGATAAGGAAGTCAAAGAGACCTTCTGACCCTTACGCTTCCCAGAATATGCCACAAACAAGGAAGAAGTTTGTCTAAAATCCTTAGTAGCCTTAAGATAAAACTTCAAGGCACGAACCACATCCAAATTATGAAGTAAATGTTCCTTTCGAAGAAGAAGGATTAGGACACAAAGAAGGGACCACAATTCTCTTGATTGATGTTGCGGTCTGACACGACTTTAGGGAGAAACCCTAACTTAGTACGCAGGACAGCCTTATCTGAATGGAACACCAGATAAGGAGGCTCACATTGCAAGGCGGCAATCTCAGATACTCTGCGCGCAGAAGCAATAGCCAGTAGAAAAAGAACCTTCAAGGACAACAATTTACTGTCAATTTCATGCATACAATCAAAGGGAACCTGTTGCAAAACTTTAAGAACCAGATTCAGACTCAGAGGGGGAGCCGAAGATCTGAACACAGGTCTGATCCTTATCAGAGCCTTAACAAAAGACTGAACATCTGGAAGCTCAGAGAACCTCTTGTGCAGTAAAACAGACAAGGCCGAAATCTGTCCCCTCAGGGAACTGGCGGAAAGACCCTTCTACAGTCCATCCTGGAGAAAGAGAATCCTGGCAACCTTAACTTTAAGCCAGGGAAATCCACGCTTTTCACACCAGAATAAGTAGGTTCTCCACACCTTATGATAGATGCGACGAGTAACCAGCTTACGAGCTTGAATGAGAGTATCAATACCTCTCTCAGAAAACCCTCTCTTGCTAATCTCCACGCAGTCAGCATCAGAGAATCTAGATTTTGATCAACAAAAGAACCTTGTTCCAGCATATCCCTGCGACAAGGTAACTTCCATGGAGAAGAAGATGACATCCTCACTAGATCCGCGAACCATGTCCTTCGCGGCCATGATGGAGCAATCAGCTTGATGTGGGCCACTACCCAAGGAAGGAGTGGTAACGGCGGAAAAAGATAGATTAGACTTAACCTCCAAGGCACTGCTAATGCATCTATTAGCTCCGCCTGAGGATCCCTGGACCTCAACCCATATCTGGGTAGCTTGGTATTGAGACGAGATGCCATGAGATCTATCGCCGGCGTCCCCCACATAGTGCATATCTCCGCAAACACTTCGGGGTGGAGAGACCATTCCCCCGGATGAAAGGATTGTCTACTGAGAAAATCCGCTTCCCAGTTGTCCACACCCGGAATGTGGATTGCTGACAGCGAACACCTGTGGGCATCCGCCAACCCCAGAATCCGAGATACTTCCCTCATTGCTAGGGAGCTTCTCGTTCCCCCCCTGATGGTTGATGTAAGCCACCAACGTTATATTGTCTGATTGGAATCTGATAAACCGGGACGAACCCAGAAGAGGCCAAGCCTTCACAGCATTGTAGATTGCTCGAAGTTCCAGAATGTTGATCAGGAGGGAGCATTCCTCCTGAGACCACAGGCCCTGTGCCTTCTTGGCACCCCAAACAACTCCCCATCCTGAGAGACTCGTGTCCGTAATCACAATCTTCCAGGATGGTCTTAGAAAGGATGTCCCTCGGGACAGATGATCTGGACAGAGCCACCAAGAGCGCGATTCTTTCAACCGGCTATCCAGGAAAATCTGTTGAGACAGATTTGAATGATCGCTGTTCCACTATCTCAGCATGCACAGCTGTAATGGTCTGAGATGGAACCTGGCAAAGGGAATTATGTCCATGCTGGACACCAGGAGACCAATTACCTCCATACACTGAGCCAAAGATGGCCTTAAGGAGGTCCAGAGGGCAAGACATGCCGAAGCTAGCTTGCAACATCTCTGGTCAGTTAGAAACATCCTCATGGATATTGAGTCTATTATAGTACCCAGGAATTCTATCCTGGTACTTGGAATAAGAGAACTCTTCTCTAAGTTTATCTTTCATCCATGTGGTCGAAGAAGGGAGAGAAGAGATACTGAATGGTCCTCCGCCAGACGAAAGGATGGTGCTTGAACCAGAATGTCGTCCAAGTAAGGAGCTACTGCTATACCTTGGGTTCTAGCGACAGCCAAGAGAGCCCCTAGAACCTTTGTAAAGATTATTGGAGCAGTAGCTAGACCAAACGGAAGTGCAATGAACTGAAAGTGTTGATCCAGGAACGCAAACCTTAGGAACTGGAAGTGATCCCTGTGGATTGGAACATGAAGGTAGGCATCCTTCAGATTTATAGTAGTCATGAACTGTCCTTCCTGAACTAGAGGAAGGATGGACCTTATTGTCTCCCTCTAGAAACTTGTTTAAGCACTTTAGGTCCAGAATCAGACGGAATGTTCCCTCCTTCTTTGGGACCACAAACAGGTTTGAGTAGTATCACAAACCTCTTTCTGCAATAGGCACCAGGACAATGACCCAGAAGGAGGACAGATCCTGCACGCACCCCAGAAAGGCTTCCCTCTTTTCTGGTTTTGAACACAGGCTTGAGAGGAGAAATCTGCCCTTGGGTGGATGAGATTTGCAAGCTATCTTGTATCCCTGAGCTACGACCTCCAGGACCCACGGATCATGCACACCCCTGAACCAAGCGTCTGAAAACAGCAACAGTCTGCCCCTACACAATCCAGCACCGGAACGGGGGCGTCCCCTTCATGCCGACTTGTTCTGGGCGGGCTTCTTGTTCTGCTTGGATTTATTCTAGGATTGAGCCGGCTTCGAAGTGCTCTTGGTCTGCTTGGGCTTAGAGGAGGCCTGCTGACGTTGGGACTTTTCAGAACGAAAGGAAGGAAAATTAGAACCTTGTCCCTTAGATTTGGTCTTTTTATCCTGCAGTAGGTAGGCACCCTTGCCCCCTGTAACCGTTGAGATAATGGAGTCCAGGACTGGACAAAATAAAATATTTCCCTTAAAGGATCGGGAAAGTAGTCTAGACTTAGAAGTCATGTCCGCAGACCAAGACTTCAGCCAGAGCGCCCGACGGGTCTGTACTGAGAAGCCAGATATTTTAGCATTCAGGCGAATAATTTGCATGTTTGCATCACAGATAAAAGAATTAGCAATTCTCAAAGCTTTAATCCTTTCTTGGATAACATCAAGGGGACCCTCCACTTCGATCAAATCCACTAAGGAGTCGCACCCGTAGGCTGCAGCTCCAGCAACCGAGGCAACAGCCGCTGCCGGTTGAAATAAATATCCCGTATGCTGAAACATTTTCCTGAGAAAAGTTTCCATCTTCTTATCCATCGGCACTCTGAAAGACGAACTATCCTCAAGAGGGATAGTAGTATGCTTAGCTAACGTGGAGACAGCGCCATCCACCTTAGGAACGGAAGCCCACAACTCCAGCTGAGAGTCCGGGACTGGGAATAATTTTTTAAAGGCATACGAAGGGGAAAAGGAAGATCCAATTCTATCCCACTCGTTCTTAATAATGTTTGCCATCTTTACAGGTACAGGAAAAGTTAGCGGCACTACCCTGTCCTCGTACACTCTGTCTAATTTAGGGATCAAAGGTTCATCATGCAACTTGGACTCCGAAACCTCTAATGTCGACAAACCCTCCTTTAGAAGAAAACGAAAGTGTTCAATCTTAAATCTAAAGGCTGGCTCCTCCACAGCTGGAGGCCTAGAGGTAGCAGACTCCGATCCTGAAATTTCACCTTCTGAAGACTCAGAGTGTGACCCATCCTGGCATACTTGAAAGGCAGACAAATCTAACAAATCACAGGATGTCCCCTGGACTGGAGAGCTATGTTTAACCTTTCGCTTGCGCTTAGCAGGGCAAGGTAAAGCACTAAGAGCCTCAGACACCACAGTTTTTAACTGCGTGGTAAAATCCGATGCTAAAATGCTCCCTCCAGACGGAGGATCAGGCGTGCTACGGAAAGCTGCATGTGACAATGGAGATGACTTATGGGTATGCACCTCACGGGATGGCGAGTTCTCAGAGGTGGACGGCTCAGTAGTACTAAAGGGGTTAACCTTCTTAGACAAAATAACCTTGTTGATGCATATGGAACATTGTTGAGAGGGTGGGCACACCAAGGCCTCCTCACAATATAGACAGGTATTACTATTAGGGATAGAGGGAGTACCCTCAAGCATATCAGAATCCTCCATAGTAGGATACATAATAAATTAACTTTTTATTTCTCACAAAACGGCACCTTTATACTCCCAATGACTGTGGCACTCACCATCTCCTTGACCCAGGCAACCAAAGGAAGAAGCGACCTCTCCGACAGCTAGCTCGGCCAGGAAAGAGAAAACAAAAGTGTGACCACACCCGGTCATGTGGTGTGCAAGGCAGGACTGCCCCTGCTATGAGAAAAAGCATGCCAAGCTACAAGCTGCGCAGCATTCAAAGTGAAAGTAAAAACCTGTATGCCTCTATGTTCCGTTACCGCATAACAACAGTCTATGAGCCCAAAAAAATAATTCTCACTCATAAAGCAGCATAAAATCAATGTAACACATTTGAGTAATCCCCACTGTTTAATAACCTCCCTCAGGAGATATTAACCCATGATTCTATAAAGATAAAAGGAGTCACACTGTGACCCTGTCTTCAGTAATTACAACATAAGTAAAAATTGAAATAATCTTACCAGAATCTGTGCTGTGGAACAGAAACAGAGCCTCTCAAGTGTGACAGTCTTGTAGCATCGCTCCTGACATTGACTTGAGTAAAGAAAGCAGACAGTGAAACTCGTCAACACTGGTTGCTTAAGGAGCTGTTAGCAGGCAATCTGGATGGGTTCGCAGGAAGACTCTCCCTGCATCTCCAGACTCTAACTTTCGTCAATGCTCTCACTGAGAGGCTGATAAGACTACTTAAAACTCCAGTTCCATATCGAAAAGGCATATACCCCTCCTGAGGAACAACTCCGAAATCTTCTGACACTTCTCTGCCATCCTCCTGTGACGAAAGGCAAAGAATGACTGGGGGATGGGGGAAGTGGGAGAGGTATTTAAGCCTTTGGCTGAGGTGTCTTTGCCTCCTCCTGGTGGCCAGGTTCAGTATTTCCCAACAGTAAGGAAGCCGTGGACTCTTCTTATATTAAGAAGGAAATAAAGGCCACCTTTATTCATCAGTTTAAAAAGAAATGATGAATAGGTACCTTTATATTGCCGCAGCTTCAGCGCTAACCTAAGTTCCTCTGGCTGCCCACGGCACAGCTCAGTTTTCAATGAGTTGATGTTTCCACCTCTTAGCCAATAGCCGTGCTAGCCTACAGTATAATGCCAAAGGGCAAGCACGGCTATTGGCTAAGAGGTGAAAACGTCACCTCATTAAGAGAAAATGTAACTGTGCCGTGGGCGACTAGAGGCACTTAGGTTAGTGCTGAAGCCGCAGCGAAATATTCATCAGTTTAGTTTTTTTTTTTTAAAACTGATGAATGAAGGTCGCCTTTATTTTTAGTGGTGGTAAATCCTATGGAACGTTAAGATTTACCATCACTTTAAAGATAAAATTATCAGTAAGTTCGCTTCTCCCCGGCTCCCAAACTGATGTCTGATAACTAAACAGTCTCTACTGTTCTTACATTCAATACTTTCCTAATCATTCATTTAAAGACTGTGTGATGAAGACGCTGGTCAGTCTAGCAGCGCCGCAGGTTAACGTACCTTTTAATGTCCTTGCAAAACACAACAGGAACCTTAGCATGGAAGTCTGACTCGACGTTTGTATAGTGAACTAGATAGATAAGAAGAGAAGGTAAAAAAACAAATGTATCATCTGAATAAGAATTTGCCTTTCTACGCACTCATGGTGCAGATGTGCACTATGTAAATTTAATCTTAAAGTACTAATGATATAAAATAAACAGCTACAGGCTATGAATTTGAAGTTGTATAAAACGTGGGGCCAGATCATAGAATTGTGCACATCGTACTGAACAAATGACAACACAAAACAAACTAGGACATTCTAAGACAGCAGCACATCTACGCGGCCTGTATCTTAACATAAATGGATTGTGGCCCCTCCTGATCAGCGTACGTGCCCAATAAATATGAAGAACAAAAAATAAATTTACCAGAGTTTTTCAAAATGTCCAGTGCTTGAATTAAGACATCTGGCTGGCTCATCTAGAAAAAAATATAACAAAATATAATTAAGAAAAAAAACCCACTACCAAAGCATCATCTAGATAAAGCTGATGGAAATTCAAACATGGTAAAAGTCTCAGTGTTATGGTGACTTGCTTTACGTGTCCAAATAACGTTAGAGAAAAGTTTCAGATTCACCTAGAATATTTTAAAATATTATAAAAAGAACAAAAATGTTGTCACACTATAAATATGTTTCTCCATGTTTTATCTTTTTACAAGATATTTTTTTTTTTAACAGACAAATTAAAGGGACATGAAGCCCCAAAGTTTTGTTTCATGGTTCAGAGAATACAACTTTCCAATTTATTTCTATTAAATTTGCTTCATTCTCTTGGTAACCTTTGTTAAAGAAGCAGCATTGCACTATTGGGAGGTAGCTGAACACATCAAGTGAGCCAATGACAAGAGGGATATGTGTGCAGCCACCAATCAGCAACTAGTTCCCAGTAATGTATAAATTGTAAGTTCTATCTGAATCATAAACGTTGAATTCTGAATTTACTGTCCCTTTAACTGAATGAATGAAACAACATACAAAATGTTAGCTTTAACAAGCAGATCAATAATGGTTGTAGTTGTGAGGGTTTACCAATATGTAAATAGCAGGAGCTATTCCATTACTCACAGAAGCAACCTCAATAGCAACAAGAGAGCTCCACTCTGACCTCTGTGCATTAGCGGTGCAGACTACAGGATACATTAGAATGATGGTAAATCCAAGCGTATAACAAACGCTAGGATTTACCATCACTAAAAATAAACGTTAGTTTCTATGATCGTGTTGTAAAAAACAATGCTAAACTCACCCTATCTGTAAGGCAAGTATATGGCTAACACAGCGCCTCCGGCCGCTAACAGCACAGTGCTTTCTTCAATGAGGTGGCGTTTTCACCTATAGACTAATAGCTGTGTTAGGATGTCAGTTGAAATGCACAGCTACTGGTTTAGAGGTGGAAACGTCACCTCACTGAAGAAAGCGCTGTGCCGTGGGCGGGCGGAGGCGCTGCCAGTCTCTCTGCAGCCTCTGCCAGTCTCTCCACACTTAAACTGCTACTTTCTGTTTACAACTGCTGCAGTGTAACTTCCTTAGTGCAACTACAGTCCTATAATGCTCCTTAACCCCTTAATGACCACAGCACTTTTCCATTTTCTGACCGTTTGGGACCAAGGCTATTTTTACATTTGTGCAGTGTTTGTGTTTAGCTGTAATTTTACTCTTACTCATTTACTGTACCCACACATATTATATACCGTTTTTCTCGCCATTAAATGGACTTTCTAAAGATACCATTATTTTCATCATATCTTATAATTTACTATAAAAAAAATATAAAATATGAGGAAAAAATGGAAAAAATGGAAAAAAACACACTTTTTCTAACTTTGACCCCCAAAATCTGTTACACATCTGCAACCACCAAAAAACACCCATGCTAAATAGTTTCCAAATTTTGTCCTGAGTTTAGAAATACCCAATGTTTACATGTTCTTTGCTTTTTTTTGCAAGTTATAGGGCAATAAATACAAGAAGCACTTTGCTATTTCCAAACCACTTTTTTTCAAACTTAGCACTGATATCTTCCAGGAATCCCTGAATATCCCTTGACATGTATATATTTTTTTTTAGAAGACATCCCAAAGTATTGATCTAGGCCCATTTTGGTATATTTCATGCCACCATCTCACCGCCAAATGCGATCAAATAAAAAAAATTGTTCACTTTTTCACACATTTTGTTACAAACTTTAGGTTTCTCACTGAATTTATTTACAAACAGCTCGTGCAATTATGGCACAAATGGTTGTAAATGCTTCTCTGCAATCCCCTTTTTTCATAAATAGCAGACATATATGGATTTGGTGTTGCTTTTTGGTAATTAGAAGGCCGCTAAATGCCACTGTGCACCACACGTGTATTATGCCCAGCAATGAAGGGGTTAATTAGGGAGCATGTAGGGAGCTTGTAGGGTTAATTTTAGCTTTATTGTAGTGTAGTAGACAACCCTAAGTATTGATCTAGGCCCATTTTGGTATATTTCATGCCACCATTTCAACGCCAAATGCGATTAAATAAAAAAAAAAGTAAAATTTTTCACAATTTTAGGTTTCTCACTGAAATCATTTACAAACAGCTTGTGCAATTATGGCACAAATGGTTGTAAATGCTTCTCTGGGATCCCCTTTGTTGAGAAATAGCAGACATACATGGCTTTGGCGTTGCTTTTTGGTAATTAGAAGGCCGCTAAATGCCGCTGCGCATCACACGTGTATTATGGCTAGCAGTGAAGGGGTTAATTAGGTAGCATGTAGGGAGCTTGCAGGGTTAATTTTAGCTTTAGTGTAGAGATCAGCCCGTGGATTGATTAAAGTTCCAGCAGACTCCAAGCCCAGTTGCCCAGGGTGTACCATTAACAGACGGAATCCAGGAAGTGACGTCACGCCCCACGTGTGGCGATACGGAAGACGCTGAATCCGCATGGTGTGGACGGACGGGGGTCCGGAACAGCGCATAGCAAGCCAGCAAGACCTAGGACGATCCAGGTCAGAGGTACCGGGGCACAGAAGGGAGCGGAGGTATATGTATTCGTATATATATGTATCTGCATGAACAGAGACACTGGTTTACTGATTGGGACTTTTTCATATCCGCTTAAAATCCTTTAAAATCCTTTACATTATCGTTATAAGGATTACTAGCCACACATTGATACTCGGGAACAAGTCACCTAAGGGTTATCTGAATAGCGCAAAATATATATATACATAAAAGGTCAAAATAATAACGAAGGGGCTTGATAACCCACTGTTTATTGTCCATAGAGAGAGGGGAGCACAGCATACTTTGCTTGTTATTATTGTCACTACTTAGAAATAGAAAATAAAAAGGAACTATAACTCAAAGCTTGTACGGACATTACAATATAGCAGTTATTTTGTTCTGTTGCAACAAACCATTCCTTTTCTCTTATTTGTATTTTTGGGTGTTTGGGCAAAACCCCTGGTTTCTGTATTGCAACAATATGCAGCAAGATATGATTCAAGAGGGATCAACTGTGATCACCTATTATTCACTAAAAGAAGTAAATGAGAGGGACTTTGACAATGTGGAAATAGAGCATATATTCTCACATGATCGAAAAAGTTTTGATTTGCCTATGCTATTTGATGAGATGGAGCGCCTTTTAATCAAGGAAAAGAAAATTAAATGGGATATTTGGACTTTAGAAAAGTATCTAGCCCTTAACATGATACCAAGGGGCTTGCGGATCAGCAAATTTCCAACTTTTGAAACTGATGACCAAGAGTTTATTGATATGTGGAATCTTATTCTAAGTGACTGTTCTGGCCGACTAATGAAACTACTGATAAGTCATAAAACTGAAATGTTAAATGCAATCAGGGTTGATATTTGTGATGTACAAACACTTTTAAACAATTTTTGTGCCAGTATTGATTTTCCCAAATTTGATGCTGTGTTACAAAAAACAATCAGAGAGGTCAAGGAGGAGATTGTTAGTATTAAACACAGCAAATTTTTAAGGGATAAATCAGACTATGATAACAATAAAATCTATATTTGGAACAGAGGCCAAAGATTCCAATATAGGAGGAGTCAGAACAGGGGGCATAGGAGAGGAAGAGGTAGGAGACAGAGAGGTAGGGGTAACAAAAATGTTACTTTTTCAGATAGTGAGGCAGAGTCTGGGGATGATGGTGCATATTCAGCTGAGGAAGAAACCCTCCAGGATACGGTAAAAAGGAACACTAATTACAACAGATTTTCTGGACGGGGGAACATGCACACTAGAATGGATATGAGACAGGGTCCTAACAGGGTATATGCAGTCCAACACTCTGGTAAACCCAGCTTTCAACAACATAATACACACCAACAGAGAAAATATCAACCATCTGTAAACCCTGTTCCATCTTATGAACAACAATCTATGAATGTATCAACAAGTAGAGATGAAGAGTTTTCACAGATGGAACAGGTTTTTCACATGGGTCAGCGGTCCAGGGGAGGTGGGACAGCAATCACACTACCCGAACAAGGGAGGTACCCAGTAAGACAAACCAGGATGCCATCAAAATACAAACCGTCATAAATCTCTCTGATCACACCTTGACAAAAGAAGAGTACAGAGTGTTGAGTTTGGGCCTGGGCTTTGTGCCCACTGTAAGTTTTAATCTGTTCAATACAATGTTGGATCTTAACAAATTTGTGCGCAACCTAACACTCTGTAAACACTTCAGAAACAATGAATCAGAAATTTCTATAGAACAATCCCAGGGGCAAGTGAATTCTAATATCTACCAAGGGTTTCAATTCCAAGATACATGTGACCTCATAGCTCTGAGGGGGTTGGAACATGAGACAATAACTGATACCACTGATACACAAACTACATCGCTTAAGAAATATAAAAATCCCTCTACTTTCTACCCCATCCAGAGCAGAGGAAACACTATAGAGACCTTTTATAGAAGAGTTGAGGCTGACTTGAGAAAACTGAATCATGAGAAAAAAACAGTTAAAAATAATCTAAGTGTACTTGAAAAACAAGCCGTGAGATCATTAAGTGACAATTTGAATATTGTCATAAAACAAGCGGATAAAGGGGGCTCTGTAGTTGTCATGAATAGGTCATACTATATAAGTGAGGCCTTGAGGCAACTGGAGGATGATAGCAGTTACATCAAACTGAGGGGAGACCCGACGAATGTGTTTCAGAGACAACTTATGCACCTTTTGGATAGTGCTGTGGAAGAGGGTTTTATTGACAATGACACCTGTCAATATTTGTATGTCAAACACCCGGTAATTCCAATCTTCCACCACCTTCCTAAGGTGCATAAAACAATTGAAAACGTGCAGGGAAGACCGATAGTGAGTGGAATAGGATCTATGTTAGAGCATCTTTCAGAGTGGTTGGATGACTTGCTACAGCCTTTGGTCATAGCTCTCCCTAGTTATATTAGGGACACAAAACACATTCTGAATCTTATTGATCAAATCCGATGGACACAGAATTCTATGTGGCTCACAGTGGATGTCACAGCATTGTATTCTTCAATCCCCCATCATTTAGGATTGAAGGCTATTGAATATTTTTTGATTCATGAGACAACCTACAGTGAGCCTTTTAGAGCTTTTGTGTTGGAGGTCACTGAATTTCTCCTCTCACACAATTATTTCCAATTTGAAGGTGATTACTATCTGCAGAAATGTGGGACTGCTATGGGCGCTAAGTTCGCCCCTACCTATGCCAACCTATATATGGGTTGGTGGGAGCGGTCCCACATTTATGCGGATAGTAACACCTTCTGTCCTGCCATTAGGATGTACTATCGTTTCATAGACGATTTGCTGTTTGTTTGGGACAGTGAGAGATACCCAGTAAACGAATTTGTTAAATATCTGGATCAGAATGATTTCAATCTGCGTTTCACACATGAAACAAACAAACAGAATATTCATTTTTTGGATGTGGAGCTTAGGGGATGGCAATCAGGCGACATTACATCTGAAGTATACAGGAAGCCCATCTCAGGGAACAGTATACTACATGCCCAAAGTTGCCATCCTCGCCAGGTTCCATATTCTGTGGCTAAGGGACAATTTATTCGTCTTAAAAGGAACTGTACAAAAGTAAATGACTATGAACGCCATGCAGAAGCATTACAGGATAGACTGAAAGAAAGGGGATATAGTACCAAGGTGCTTAAGAAAGCGAGAAACGAAGTAGACAAACTAACAAGAGATTCCCTTTTGGTGGACCGCATAAAACCTAGTGGCCATCAAGAACGCAAATTGACATTTGTTACAGATTATTCTGAACAATACCATACCATTTGCAATATAATCCGAGGACATTTTAAACTATTGGCAGCTGATGATTGCCTAGCTGATGCAGTAAGAAAAGGCTGCAGGTTCTCGTATCGACGGAATAAATCTGTGGGTAGCATTCTATCTCCCTCACAACTTAAAAAACCGGCCCCAGCGACACAATCCTCCTGGCTGAGACATAGGGGCACATATAGATGTGGGAACAATCAATGTAAAGCATGTGAACATGTCCACATAGGCTCATCATTTCAATCCTGTACTACAGGGGAAAGCTTTGAAGTAGTGGCCTGCGTGAACTGTAGATCCACCTACTGCATCTATCTCTTGTGGTGCACGGTTTGTAACCTCCAATACATAGGTTTAACAACGAGAGAGGTACGCTCACGAATACGTGAACATTTATCAACCATTAGAGTAGGTAAGAGTACCACCCCCGTAGTTAAACATTTTGTTAATACACACGATAAAGACTGCACAAGCCTCAGATGGATGGTAATTGAGAAAGTACAGGCCCGAGGGAGGGGTGGAGATAAATTCCAAATTCTATCCAGACAGGAGATGTACTGGATATTCAGACTTCAGACCAAGGTTCCTTTTGGTTTGAACTCTGAGTATGACTTTATCAATCATTGGAATTGATCACGTCATCCCCCCCTCCATCGGGTCCCTTTGAAGGCTTCTTCTAAAGTCATGAAGCTGTGGAGCTTTCTAAGACCCTTGATATCCAGAGATCAATAAATAAATAACTGTCTCATGTAAGTTTCCAATTATATATTGGTCAATAACACCTATGTGTGTAGATGACTAGTATATATATAGAAAGATCTTTTCATAACCTAGGTTATGGAGATAACACACTCAGAGTGTATATAAGAAATATAAGTCACACGTTATAAGTTACATCTATTTTTATTTTTATTTTTTCTTTTACTTAAATCCATTACAAGGCATAATTT
The DNA here is from genome assembly GCF_027579735.1 of Bombina bombina. Lineage (NCBI taxonomy): Eukaryota > Metazoa > Chordata > Amphibia > Anura > Bombinatoridae > Bombina > Bombina bombina. The sequence continues at coordinate 163,072,042 of NC_069508.1, read as the reverse complement.
ACTTTTAAGCTCATATGGTTTTTAGTATAAGAACCAGGTATATCACTGTAGCCCCTTCAGAGATAAAATCTATATGAAAAGTTGTATGAAATTTGATATGAAATCTATATATAAAAAAGAATAGTCTTTCCTCTCTCAAAAAGCCCACCACATAACAGTGTACTCAGTGCACTCACTGTCTTATATATGTTACTTAACTCTATTTTTTCTCATTTAAAACTTTAAAATGTATAATTTAAATTTTGAAATCTATGATGTAAATCTTCCATTTTCCAGTTCAATCCATCTCTAACAAAAGAAATATGAGATTGAGGCATAAAGTAAATGTTAGACATGTGTGAATTTAGGGCACTGTACAATTATAATCTCTAAATTGCATGAATTGATGTGTGTATATATTCTATCCCATTGCTAAATAAGAGTACTATGTACTGCACCTTTAAAAACCCTAATTGATAATTGAGATTTCTACCAATCAAACCCTAGTATAGGGTTCTTAAGCAGGAGTGTCTGTATGTTGTTTTAGGACTATGAGTACGGCGCAAGCCGAAACATGTTAGTCTGCTCTTTTCTAATAGGGTATGTTCCCTCTGTATTTTAAATATTTCTAAATAAAGAGACTTTTTTTAATTGCAGCAACTGACATCTTGTAATTTTTGAGATCAGCCTCCCACCTGACACATTACACCCTCTGATCCCTCCCAAACAGCTCTCTTCCGTCCCCGCCATGTTAAGTACTGGCAGAAAGTCTGCCAGTACTAAAAAAAAAAGCTATCCTTGATAAAACATAAATAAAAAAAAGGCATATTTACATATGCTGCTCTGGAGGATCCCCCCTTAGCCCCCAACCTCCCTGATACCCCCCAAACAGCTCTTTACCCATCCCCCTCTAACTTATTAGTAGCCATCTTTGGTACTGGCAGCTGTCTGCCAGTACCCAGTTTATAGTAAAACATTGTTTTATTATTTTTTTAAAATAATTTTCTGTAGTGTAGCTTGCCCCCCCCCAAAAGACCAACCCACCACCCCTCCCAGATCTCTTAGATCGATATATATATATATAAATATATTTGGCAATCACTGCCACTTTTCTCCCATAAATTTTCTGTAGTGTAGTGGTTCCTACCCGCTTCCTACCCCCGCGCGCACCCGCGTGCGCACCCGGCATTCCCGCCCACAATCCCGCCCCCCTCCACATCATACGGCCCATCGATGGCCGCCCAACCGCCTCCCAGACTGGCTCCCACCCACCAACGAAACCGGCCATCGATGTCCGGTACAGAGAGGGCCACAGAGTGGCTCTCTCTGCATCGGATGGCCAAGGGGGGTTATTGCAGGATGCCTCGATGTTGAGGCATCACTGCAATAACCGGAAAGCAGCTGGAAGCGAGCAGGATCGCTTCCAGCTGCTTTCCAGACCAAGGACGTACGCCACACGTCCTCGGTCATTAACTGTATTTTTTTTGAGGACGTGTGGCGTACGTCCTTGGTCGTTAAGGGGTTAAAGGGATAGAAAGGTCCACATTGAAATGTGCATGGGTGCATTTCAATTTTAAATTGAAACATTTTTGCAATATACTTTCAATTTTGTATAACCAAAAATAGGATACGTATAGATTCCAACTAGCAGTAGAAATTCAAAAGAGAACAGACAGAATGTGCACGTCCCAGGTATTTCCTTGAAGAGCCTATTGTAAACCTCAAAGGCGATGGAAACATAAAAACATAAATTATGCTTACCTGATCATTTTCTTTTCTTCTGACGGGGAGAGTTCACAGCTGTATTCATTACTTTTGGGAATTCAGAACCTGGCCACCAGGAGGAGGCAAAGACACACCTGCCAAAGGCTTAAATACCTCCCCCACTTCCCTCATCTCCCAGTCATTCTGCCAAGGGAACAAGGAACAGTAGGAGAAATATCAGGTGAAAAAAAGGTGCCAGAAGAATAAACTAAAACATGGCAGCCCCTCATAAAAAAACGTGGGCGGGGAGCTGTGGACTCTCCCCGTCAGAGGAAAAGAAAATTATCAGGTAAGCATAATTTATGTTTTTCTTCTTAAACAGGAAGAATCCACAGCTGCATTCATTACTTTTGGGAAAACAATAGCCAAGCTAGAGAGGGCACTTAATGCAAAAAAGGGCGGGTAGACAAGGAGGTCCATTCGAAGGGCACCACAGCCTGAAATTACCCAAACCAAACAAAAAACTGCTGTACAGATCAGAACAATAAAGACTGAAATGCCTAAGTAACTGCCCAACAGTTAAATCCAGCAAGGCCCATATAGAGACCACTCAAAATCGCTAGATTCTACCGAGCACAGAGCCCCCCCGAAGAGACAAGTCCTGCAGGCTCCAGCCTGTACAAATTCCACATATTCCCAGAAGGGAAGAGGAAAGTGAAAGATTCAACAAGAGATCTAAAATCTCAGCAACTAGGGTAAAGAGTAACCCAAGCAAAATCAAGCGCAACCCCAGGTTGCAGCAAGACCAAAAAAATTAATAGAGAATAAACTCCACCGACCGACCAGAAGTAAGGGAGGGGAAAAAAAACCTACCCCTATCTGGATGAAAGTCCAAGTGACCATGAACCGTCCCAATGACAACCCAGAGAGACGAGACAGATCCAATACCTCACACAGAGTGTAGTCTGCACTCATGGAAGAGCGATCGAGGAATAAACAGATACTCCCCAGAAACTGTCAACAATTAGCACCATAAGCACTTATCGTGCTCCAGATGAAGCTCCTGCTCCCACGCTGCGACACAAGACTAGTAGACACCAGTAGACTCCCACAGAGGGAACCCTCCAGAAAGTGCAAGAACCCACTCCCTCCCAGGCAAAAAGAGGGAAGCAGGAAAAACATCCAAAAACTAGCAGAACACAGCTCCCTGCTGAGTAAAAAACTCCGCTAAGCTCCACCTATGGAGAGATCACAAGCTCTGGAGAAGAACTCGGTCAAAGCTCAACCGAGCCATAGGCCTCAGACCGTTAAAAGTATAACCAGCCCCAACAGCTGGATTCGAACCAACAACCCTTGAGTTGCAAAGCCCCAAAACCAACCATTAGGTTACATGGGCTGCTTCATTGAGGCAATGGGCCAGCACCAAACGCCTGGCATGTTGTCCGAAGGTAGGGAAATAAATAATTCCCCGTACCACCCAGAATTCCAAAAAGGACTAAACAATATCAAAGGGTAGGCAAACCCCGACCATATGTAACAAGACTGGCATGCTAAACCACCAAGCCAGAACAGAACATAGTACGATCTCGGGTTCCAGAACCCAGACCCAGATCCCTTCCCTACAAGAAGGTATACTCCCAGACAAAGAGAGACCATCCTGAAACAACAGTGTTAGCACGATACCAGACTCAGCCCCTACCTGACACTGTACACACAAGACAGAGGGACCCCACCTCCATGCATAAGGCGGATACTATGGTATATCCCGATCCCCCTAAGGGGAGGGAAAGGAAAAAGACAACTGCTCACCCACCCACAGGCACTGAGCATACGTCATCAATCAGACGGCAAAAACAGAACCGACTCAAAAGGCACCATCCGGCTGCAACAGCCGGCCCAGAAGCCAAACAAACAGCCAGCGAGCCCACCTATAAAGTGAAAAGGCTGCAATAAGAGATCAATCTCCCGCTTTCTAGACAGCTAACAAACCATCAAGCCCTTCTCAAGTCTCCTGTAAGAGAAGACACAACACCTGAAGGAGCAAGCGGATGACTCAAAACCTTAAGGACTGAATCACTCAGGATCTAACTAGGAGGTCCAGTCAGATATCCTAGACCACATCAAAAAAAAAAAAAGGGCACCCGGAAAACGGAGCCGGCCACAGACTAGGAACCCCTGAGGAACCATAGGAATATCTCATACGGAGAGCCCTAAGAGATGCAAGCACAGCAAATCCAAAGGTCCTAGGACACTAGATGTTCACTAAGCATCCCAGAGACAGAGAATATAACTCTTCAAAGCTCGAGGGACAATACCCTCGAGACCAACAGCTAAGAAGCTGCCAAGAAATAACGCACCTCTGCAATGGAGTCTGCAAAATTCCAATCAATCCATCTGGGTCTACCTCTCGGTAACCCCCTTGGACCAAAGTAAAAAAAGATGAAGAACATTGATATCCCAAGAAACGACATATCAACTGATATGTCGTAAGAAAAGGTATCTCTAGGACATCAAAGGAGACCAACCCATTCTCCAGAACCCCCAAAAACATGGGAGCAGACGAGAAGCAGTATGAGGAAGAAAGGAGGACAAAAACGCCCAAACTTCCAGAACCGATGACCCACCAACCATCCCCAGAAAAGGGAAAAAGGAAGTCTAAGTCACCTCAACCCCTTAGGAAGAGGTACCAAGGTCAAAAATCTCAAAAACAGTAGGTCAAACCTCCAGTCCAAATGGAAATGGAGAAAACTAGCTTCAAGGTCAAAGAGCCTTCGGAAAGCTTCCGGAACCCCACCAACAAACAGGAACAAGAGGACTGAGTACAAATCCCTTGATGCCCCACCCAAAAAGAAGCAATGAATACCAGCCTGACGTCATAAACGAAAAGGCCTCCTCTCTTAGCCCTGGCAAGGGCAGAGTCTCAAAAAAAATAAAACTCTCATGGAGTTCCTCACCATGGCAATCCCTATTCAAAGGGAAAGAATTATCGTACTGAAGGAGGAACCATAGCATAATGAACCTCTTGTCTGAGAGAGAACTCACCACCCAACCAGGTCAGCCAGATATACCAGCACCACGTGGATGGTATAGACCTTTAAGGAACAAAAACCAGCGCCCGACCAGGACCAGCCTGCTACAGAGGGCACTCCGGAACTGAACCAGGTCACAGAAAAATCCAAACCCCAGAAGAGATCCCTTTTCCTTCCCCCTTTTGGGGTTTTTTTTTTTTTTTTTTTTTTTTTCTTTTTTTTTTCTTCCCCCCTCCTCTGCCCCCCCTAGAGAAATTTAAAAGCTAAAAACTTTTCCTTGAAGCCGGTCAGGATTTTGATATTTAATTTGCAGGTGGCTCCACCTTTCTCAATAATTTAAAGGTTGAAATTATTTAAAATTTACACTGGACTACCCGAACTTATTAGATATCACAGTAAAGACCTGTTTTTTTGTTTTTGTTTTTTTTCTTTGTTTTTTAAGGTTTATAATAATGAAGCTAGGGTAAATCCCGTGTTAATGACTAATGTGATAAAGGAAGAAAAGTGAAATATTTAATATCTGAAAAGGTTATGATTTTATTTTCATGTATAGCTTATCTGTATCTCTGTTCCATGTTTTCTGGTTCCAAATGACATAAGTGTATCATTGATTATGTAATTTTTTGTCTTTGCCTTTTCTTTCTTATTTCTGTATATTCTTTTTTTTGACCTTTAATAACAATAAAAAAACATTATATCAAACCCCAGAAGAGATCGACAAAGGATCTTAGAACTATGTAACTAACATCTTCAAATTCAATTTTCATGATTCAGATACAGCATGTCATTTTAAACAACTTTCCAATTTACTTCCATAAAATAAAATGTGCAGTCTTTTATATTTACACTTTTTGAGTCACCAGGTCCTACTGAGCATGTGCAAGAATTCAGACTATATGTATATGCATTTGTGATTGGCTGATTGCTATCACATGGTACAGGGGGAGTGGAAATATACATAACTTTGAAATTTGTTATAAAAAAAATTACTACTCATTTGAGATTCAGAGAAAATGCTTTTGTATTGTCTTGTTATCTTGCATTTGTTGATTATGCAAATCTACTGTGTTTACTGGTCCTTTAACAAGCAACTTCCGCAAAAGTGTCCAATCGACCACAAAATCGCTAGTATCGAATTCCAGAGAAGAAATGTTTCCCAACGGGGAAAATATAACAAACATGAGCTTTAAAAAAAAAAAAAAAATACATCCTAACCAGATCAACGAAAAAGAGGGCAGCACTCACAGGTGAACGCCCAAGAAAAATGGGTACACTGACAGGCCAAGCCAATCAGAAATCACATTCTCCCAAAGTTTAGAACTGGAATAAGTAATAATACCCCAAAGAAAAAGGTAAATTGGAGACAATAAGGAGATTAACTTGATCCCCCCCACGTCTAACCCACCTTGCCGTTCGGAACGGACCCCTCAACCCATCCGGACTGGGATCCTCCAGCACTGCCAAAACATGCCGCAGCAGGACACGAAGGTGCGCCAGTCTATAACGAAAAGCAAGACTTACCTACGCCGGGGGAACTGATGACCCCGACGATTGAACCCCTGAAGCCTCAGAGGAAACCGCTTCCCCAGAAGGCTGATCCGACCTAGACGATCCCGAGCCTGACGAGCCCTGGTTGCCGGAACACGGACAGTATCTCATCAGCATCTCTATTCCTGGAAGCTGTAAATGCGCCAATGCTATAGATATAGCCATGCATAACCGTGCCGTAACCTCTGGAGGAAACAAGCCACCTTCCGGAGAAGGGGTAATGGCATTAGGAACACCTGCTTACGTAGCCAAAGAAGGATCTAGGGCAATCGCTTCACGGGATATGGGGACCCCAGGGGCGGATGGCTCGCCGGACTCTAAGTTCCTTATTTTGGGAGAAAAGAGCACTCTAAAGCGGCATAACTGATGGGCATGGATTACCTGGGCCATTTCATACTCTTCGCAAGAAGTAGAATCTGAATCGGAGACATCTGTCTTCAAAAAAGTCAGAATCCTCCATAACTAGGATAGAAAATATGGATAGAAAAATAAAAAATGGCACCTTACACCTCCAATGGCTGGGGCACTCGCCACCTCCTATGACCCAGACAACTAGCGAAACAGACTAGAGACTAGAAACGTGACCACGCCTGGTCACAAGGTGCACTGTGCAGGCCCAAGAAAAGCGTGCCAATATAACCGCAAGCCCAAATATCACTACATATTAGCAGACAGAATCACATAACAAACATGATTAAAGTCCCCCCTGTTCAATAACCCCCCTCAGGGGATATTAACCCTCGATTCCATAAGATAAAGGAGTCCCACTGAGACCCTCGCTTCTGACATGGACTTGAGCGACTAAAGCAGGCAGCGAAACA